>NC_041410.2:61409382-61557211 GCF_900747795.2 Erpetoichthys calabaricus | reverse complement strand
TATTCTATATATATATACACATATATATATATATATATATATATATATATATATATTATATATATATATATATATATATATATATATATATACACACACATATACACTATATAACTGCTGGGCAGCGATTAAAATTTTTAATCGCAATTAACCACAGACAATCACATTGTTATGTGCAAAATTCAATGATGAACTCAAAAGTAGTGTATTGGGTATATTTGGTTTGCAAACACTTTAAACAAATAAGGTGCTTTTTAACAGCAGTATTCAGTTAAAATATTTCTTGTAAATCTCAACTTAAACACTAATGTAATCAAATCAAATATAAAATCAAAGCTATTTGCCACTGCCTGGGCATTAACGTTTTATCTAGTTTGTTATAAAAAAACAAGTTACCCTCAGAGTCCACAGCCACAATCACAACATTATAACAGGCACCTTCGGAGCAACAGCTACCAGCAGAAACATTTTCTTTTATCAGGGAGCAGCATAAACAGTCTATGTTCAGTAGCAACTTTTTGAGGGCTAATATTTTTTTCCAAAAAACTCAGTTTTCTGACAAGCACACAAAGTAATGGTTTCATACATATATCAAAATAAAAAGTATTTTGCTGCCTGTTGTGCCTGCTGTCGGCACCTGTTTGCCGTTTGCAGCAGCAGTGGCTGTGCGGGGCCAGCAGGAATGCACGGTGGGCTGGCTGCCTGGCTGTCTTTGTGAGACAGGTGCACAGGAGTGGAAGTTGGAGTGAGACGCAATATGGTTTGTACCTCATGTCATCGTAAGTGTCTGTCCTCGCAGGTGAATGCTGCCATAGGTGCATCAGCTACACGAACGTGTTCAGCACCACGATCAACTGATGCAGGTACCTCACTACATCTCCAGATCACTTGCTTCAAAATTGGAGTCCAACAAATTAGAGTTCAATTTAGCAATAATACGAAAAAAGTCATCCATGGATTATTTTGCTTTGAGCATTCACTTTGGTATCTCTCCACATGCCATTTTGTTTGCTCTTCGCTACTCATGTACACGTAGGGAATTGAGGTCAAATCAACAAAGCTAACTTTCCTTCTAGCAAAAACATATCGAAATGTGTTGTAACAAGAAGATCACTGATCTCCAGTAATCGCTAGCAAGACTGAGGCTTTCAAAAGAACAGTAACAAAAACTGTGTTAACGCATGATAAAATAATTGCTGGCGTTAATTAATGTGTTAATACGATAATTTGCCCAGCCCATATTATATATATATATATATAATATGAATGCATTTGGTTTGGAACACTCAAACTCCAGTTTGTGTCTTAATTTAACCACAATGAAACTTTGATTATTAATGCTTTGAATCTGTCACAGCTCCTAAATAATGACAAAACATCTTCAAATCAATGAAACTGCTTCTTTATTTTATAAATAGTTTACCGTTGATGGGTATCTAGACTACACTTCTCTATTACATGCTTGACTAACAGGAGCTAGTAGGTAGCTGGTAAAAATCAAAAACAAAAAACTATCATATCACATACCCACACTTGGCCAGTTTACAGTTGAAAATAAAACTATCTTGTACACCCTTGAGGAAAACTATAATGAAAGAGAAATGCACGCAAACTCCAAACAGGTAGTGACTAGTCCAAGATTTGAACCCAAGCTCTGGGATCTGTAAATCTGTAAGGCAGCTAGACTTTTAATAGTGTCCTCAAACATGCAACACCAAAAAAGGTTTATAACCCTGTGCTCTACCTTTCCTACTTGCCGCTTCCTTTCTCAGTCTGCGAAGCTTCTCCAATGATTTAAGAATATCCACCATTCTTTTAATATCCACCTGCTTTTTCCTCACTTCAGAGAGGACACTATCTGCTGCAACTTTCAGCTCTTGCTCCTGTTGACAAAACCAACAAATATCTACTTAAATATATAACAAAAAATGTATATATTTCTTTGAAAATAAAAAATAAAAACAGATACTCAATGTTACCCAAGCTATATGTTTGAAATTCTTGTACAAGTCTTAATTTTTTTCTGCACAATAAAGTTATTGGAATATACAGTCTCCCTAATCCACTACATTAACATTTTAAAGATTAAAAAGTACACATTATCCTGCATTCTTACTAACGCCAAAAACAAGGATGATAGTTTTTAACCATTTTTCCTTTATACCCAATTCCTCTAAATGAAGCTTTTCTTGCACATTGATTACATTAAAGTTAATAAATGCTTATTTGTGTGCTTACAAACAAAGATGATATGAAGCACACTGCTGTGGTAGTAATGTATAGTTTAGTTGGCTGCCCAAACATACCTATCAGTAACCTGTATTTTAGGACTTGGTTTTTTTTGGTTAGGAGGAGATGCACAATTTTTTTAAATGTCAATTGCGTTCAGGAAAAAGCAGTACAGTAATATAACAATGTACTGCCATTTTCAGTAACGCACCATTCTTCCCTCTGTCACTACAACAGCCAAGTTTTGCTCAACAATAGAGGCTATGCATGTTCTCCTACAGCAACTACCACAAAAAGAAAAATAAACATTTTCTAGGTTACCCAATAGGCAGACATCCACATATTTGCCCTGTTATTCCCAACATCATTATAGAAACACATGACTTGACATCAGGAAAGCAAAATTAGCCATTGGGAAATATCAAACAATTGATAATCCATCTTTAGTTAAGGCATGTGAGGTCACTTATTTTTGTATTGCTTTGCCATGTTGGATGTTAACCTAGTGAAAACCTTTAACACATGTCTGATAACCACTAACAACCAGAATTAGGACATCAGAATTATGTCATCTGTCAAAGCAAAATACAGGGTGAGCCAAAAAGAAGTACCACATTTCAAATGTTTATTCTACAAAAATGCTACAACATAAAATAAATTTCATTACGACACAATTGATTACATCTTGCCTGAAGAAGGGGCGGATAGCGTCCTTGAGGGCTTTAAGGTTTTGTGGTCAGTATGTGTGTATACCTTTGACTTGAGATAGCCTCATAAGAAGAAATCGCATAGAGCGAGATGAGGCGAACATGAAGGCCACCAGACATTGCTGCACAAGCAGATCAGCTTCCCGGAAACATCTCTCTCAAAACTTGCATGGATCTCCGTGCTGTATGAGCTGTTTCTCCATCCTGTTGAAACCAGGCATCCGCCACATCCCTTTCTTCCAGTTGGGGCCAGAAAAAGCTCTGTAGCATTTCGATGTAACATTCTGAAGTGGAAGTGACCATTGCCCCCCCCAAAAAGTAAAGGCCTGTAATGCCAAATTCTGCAACGGTATGCCAAACTGTGACACAATTACAGTGTAGGGGTCTCTGATGAAGTTGATTTCAGCCCAATAGCGGAAGTTTTGCTTATTTACGCAACCACTCAAATGGAACTGTGCCTCGTCACTGCACATGGCAATGGCATCTCTATGAACTGTTTGCAGAATGTTCACGCACAACTCTCTACGGCTCTCCCAGTGAGTTCCTACACTACCATCATTTTGTATGGTTGGAAATTAAAGTCCCTGCAAAACTGATGCCCTTACAGCTTGAATGTTTTCAGGTGTTCATATAATCTGAGGACGGCCTGGAGATTTTCTGTTCAATGCTGCACCCTTCTGTCTAAATTTAGCCACCCACTGAAGAATTGTTTTTTTCCGATTTGGGACATCACCGTTAGGAGGAATGCTGAAGTGCATTCAGAAGGCGCATTGCATAGTGATGATGAATTCCTTGTTTTTGATGAATGCTTCGAATGTGAAAGTACAATACGCACCAGACCAAGGCATGTTGCCAACTGAAAACTACAAGGGATCGCCTAACAAAGGACCCCACCCCAACCCACTCGACTGCCTCTACCTTGCGCAATGACCTAGAGAAATGTGGTACTTCATTTTGGCTCACACTGTACAACCTGAAAGCCATTCAGTAATGTCTTGTTTTAACATCCTGAACATTATACAAAAAAATACAGATGACACTACTCAAAAGGGAGATTCTTTTGAACATAAAGTTTCTTAGATGATGGTGGAAGGTTGCATGTGGAGAAGAAAGCAAGCTTAAAGATGGTGAGAATAAGAAAGGGAAAAGAACAGAAGAATGTCAAAGGACTGGAAAAGTACTGAAAATTCATTCTGAGCAAGCTACTTAGGAAAAATATCAAGAATAAGTGTTTGGAAAAGCTTGCAATGTGACATGGAAGAAAAACTCAAGTTCAGTTTCAAACTGGGCATTAGTGTGTTCATGTCAGGATGGCCAACAACCATCAATCAGAGATTAAGCAGAGTGGACAGCGAATGGGTCCTAGACTCCGAGAACTAGACGTTTAAAGAGGTTAGGAGGATATGTATTATGAAAATAAAATTATTACACTACATTACAGCATATACACTTCAGATTACAAGTACTGTTTATGTAATTGTATGACTAAAATATTTTTATATGGATGCAAAGTAAATTTGATGTTTTATCACATGTACATTGTGCAATGAAATTCTTCCTTGTATGTCTCCCATAAACTAGTCACAGTACCAACAACAGACAAAAAGGATATGATTTACAGAAATCTGTAAGATACCTCTGCTGCATCCTAATTAATATAAGGGGAGTTACATCGAGGCGGATACTGAATAACTGCTTATTTTACAGCGTTTGTTACTGAATATTTTTTAAAATACTGCTTATTGTAATTTTATATTACAATTTTAAGCACTTCACTTCCTTTCAATGGGATGCTCTAATCACTTGTGCCCTTTATTAAAAAATAAACTTATGGGTCTGGGTCAGGTTATTGTTCTTAAAACAGCAGGTAGGTCTGGGTTGCAGAATCAATGAATATTAATTTGAAGATCACAGTTTGGGTGTGGCTATTTTATCTACTTTTTTCAAATGTATATTAAATTAGTATGGTTTTATATTGTGCAAGACATTCATTTATGTCCCATTCCGTAAGCTCTGCCTAAATTAGAACAATCTGGACGCAAAAGACATAGTGCGCAAGTGCCACACACAGCCCCCAAGAGTGAAACGGGAGAGACTACGCATGTGCGCAGGCGCCACACAATGCCCCCCCCCCCCCCCACCCACCCACCAGAGCAAAACGGGAGAGACTACGAACCGTCAGAGTAGGAAACAAAGTAAAACGTCATAAAGAGGTTAAAGAAGAGGGACAAACACATGGAGAGCAGGTTACAGAACAAAGCCCCCCTCCCCAGAGTAAAACGAGAAAGACTACAAACCGTCTGACATGCCGCAAGCATGATAAAGCGAGGTCAGAAATAAAACACAGAGTAGGAAACAAAGTAAAACTTTATAAAGGGATAAAATCTATCTATCTATCTAAAGAACGGGGATGAACACATGGAGAGCGGGTTACAGATGATGAAAACTGGAATGCAACAGCTTCAAAAAAACCTAGGCACGAAACACATGCACACCGAGATACAGAATATAAAGGCAGAAACAACGACAGTTAAACGTCCACACCACACAGCGGAGGCGGACCCGAAAGGTGCAGGCGCCTACATCGTGCGTCGGAAGGCGCAGTAAAGTACAAAAGGCAAAGGCGCCTACACAGCATGGTAAAAACCGACATAATACGGAAGGCGCAGGCATCACCGCCATATTGTGAGTGGCACTAATGCGTGGTCAAGGCGCAGGAGGAGACATAGTAAAACAAGAAGAGTCAACGCCCCGCCCCAGAGTGAAACAGGACACACTACGGAGTCCACAAAGGTTCATACATCAAACCCGAGATGGTACAGACACGCGTCTGAAACCGCGGAAGCAAAACTGTCTCGGCTCCAAAACCAAACAGCTCAACAACTAACACAGCTTTGACATCGAGCCCGCGTGGACAGATCTAATGAACGTGGACACCTACAACGCGCGTCTCAAACTGCGTAGGCAAAGCAGGCACGGATTCAACACGACACAGCTCGAGTGACCGAGATACAAACACGCGCCTGCCTGGATATAATTAATGAACGCAGGCGCCTACAACGTGCGTCTGAAATGCCGCAGACCAGGCAGGCACTGCTCCAAAAAGAAAGAGCTTGACTAAACGAGATACGAAGTGAAACGGGAAACACTACAGAGTCCGCAGTGCTCCACAATGCACCGCATAATAGTTCGGAAAGAGCTTTGTAGTAACAGTGGGGAGACCCAGAGTGACACGGGCGAACGCTCCGTATTAAACATACGTCATCCTCACACGTCCAAACTATACAGCATAGGTGAATCACATTACAGTGATGCATTATTAACAGTACGATAAACATCACGGCATCGCAAACAAATGAAAATTATTACTCGAAAAAGGGAAAATATATTCACCACGGACCAGGTTTCATTGAAACAAAAGCAGAAGAAAGTGAGATCAGAAATGAAAGACAGAGTAGAAAGCAAAGTAAAACGTCATAAACAGGTTAAACAAGAGGGCCAAACACATGGACAGCAGGTAACAGATAATGAAGACCAGAATTCAAAACCTTCAAAAACAAAAGCTCGACTGACCGAGATACAAACTGAAACGGGAAACACTACGGGGTCAACAGTAATCCACAATGCACCGCATAATAGTACAGACGGAGCTCCGTATTAACAGTGGGGGGGCCCCAGAGTGACACGGGCGAACGCTCCGTATTAAACGTGCGTCATCCTCACACGTGGCTGCCCAGTGGGCACGGGTTCAAAACGCCGGGGGTAGGCGAGCGAAGCGAGCAGGGGGCCCTTGTTCATTTATGTCCCATTCCGTAAGCTCTGCCTAAATTAGAACAATCTCGACAAGAACAAGCCATTCAGCCCAACACAGCTTGCCAGTCCTATCCACTTAACTCTTCTAAAAAAAAACTTCCAAGTCTAGTTTTAAAATTTCCTAAAGCCTTACTGTCTACCACGCTACTTGGTAGCTTATTCCAAGTGTCTATAATTCTCTGTGTAAAGAAAAACTAATGTTTGCGTGAAATTTACCCTAAATAAGTTTCCATCTGTGTCCCCATGCTCTTGATGAACTCATTTTAAAATAACAGTCTCAATCCACCGTACTAATTCCCATCATTATTTTAAAACTTCAAGCACATCACCTCTTAATGTTCTTTTGCTTAAACTGAAAAGGCTCAGCTCTTTTAATCTTTTTTCATAATTCTTTCTCTTCAGCCTTGGAATCAGTCTAGTCTCTCTTCTCTGGACATTTTCTAGTGCTACTATGTCCTTTTTGTAGCCTGGAGACCAAAACTGCACACAGTACCCCAGATTAGGCCTCACCAGTGTGTTATAAGCTTGAGCAGAACCTCCTTGGACTTGTACTCCATACATTGTGCTATATAAGCTAATTATTCTGTTTGCCTTCTTAGTGGCTTCTGAACACTGTTGGGAAGTTGACAGCATAGAGTCCACTGCGTCTCCTAAAACCTTCTCATATGGTGTACTCTTGATTTTCACACATCCTGTTGTGTATTCAAACCTGACATTTTTTACTTCCTATGTGTAACACTTTATGTTTATTGACATTAAATCTCATCTGCCACAAATCTGCCCAAGCCTGTATGCTGTCCAAGTACTTCTGTAATGATTTAACGGATTCCAAGTTATCTGCCAATCCACCTATCTTGGTATCATTTGCAAATTTAACCAGCTTGTTACTTAAATTCCTATCTAAATCATTTATTTATATTAAAAATAGCAGCAGCCCTATCACTGACCATGTCAAACACCACCCATCAACCAATTCTGATAAGGTTCCTCACACCATCACCTTCTGTTTCCTGTGTCTAAGCCAATTCTGCACCCAGCTAAAAACATCTCCCTGAACTCCAACTTCTTTTAGTTTGATGCCCAACCTCTCATGTGTCACCTTATCAAATGCTTTCTTAAAGTCTTAAATATCATACGCTCCACTTTGATCATATATCTTTTTGTTGCGTCCTCATAAAATTTCAGCATGTTAGTAAAACATGACCTTCCTCTTCTGAACCCATGCTGACAATTCAGAAAAACTCCTGTACTTGCCATGTGCTGCTCAATCTTATCCTTACAAATTCCTTCCATTAATTTTCTGGTGATGCATGTTAAGCTTACTGGCCTATAGTTGTTTGGATCTGCCCAGTTACCCTTTTTATATAACAAGGTAATATTTGCCATTTTCTTTTCCTTCGAAATCTCCTTAGTGCACAGTGACATCCTAAAAATGTGCATCAAGGGTTTATATATGTACTCGCTAGCCTCCTTAAGAACTTGAGGATAAATATCTGGTCCTGGGGCCTCATGCATAACGCCGTGCGTAGAATTCGCACTATAACATGACGTAAGCACAAAAGCCGAAATGTGCTTACGCACAGAAAAATACAGATTCAGGAATCTGTGCATTCGCCAACTTCCACTACATAAATCCCGCTCAACGTGGAAATAAACGAACGTGCAAGTGCTTGCTGTCCCGCCCCAACTCCTCCCAGAATTACGCCTCTTTGAATATGCAAATCAATATAAATAGCCCTTAAGCCCAGCGTTCTGTGAAAAGGCAATGGCAAAAGTATGAGGAAAAATAGAAGAATTTCAGTGAATACCAAATGGAGGGAAAGAAAAACGTACTATTTGTTGGTTTAAACAGTTATATAAGCAACAAAAGAAAGTTGATCGAGTGACATAGCGTGTCAGAGAAACTCGAAAGCTCACGTTCACAAAATCGCACAGTGCCCGAAATAAAAAAGTTGTCACATATCAGTCGGCGTGAAAAGGCGACTCGTAGCCCAACGTCTGAGTGTCATATGAAAGCTTATTAGGGTACAGTGGAAAAAAAAGGGACACAGTGTGAAAAAAGCATGAAATATCAACTTTAATCTCGAAGTTTCCACTTTAATCACATAGTTTATTTTGTCATTAAAGTAGAACATCATAAACTTCATCTTAAAATCGTTTAATTTGCTAGTTTCTCAAATCCTATCGTAACTAAAGTAGCACGTTAAATGCTTTGTTTTGTATTTGATCTTATATGTGCTCTATGTGCCTGAATCACTACGTGCTCTTCCTCCGACAGGACACAGAATCCATTACGTTAGTAATATTACAGCTCTCTGAGTAATTAAAATACTGAGAAGTATATGTGATATCATTTTCATGATGATATAAGTTAAAGCATGTTACTAAACATGGGAACACGGTGGCGCAGTGATTGTTCATGTCTTACAGCAAGATGCTAGCTGCGCCATGCGTGACCTTCAATGAAATGCTTTATTACAGAAGTACTGCCTTTTTCAAACATACTAACCCCCAATTCCTGTCCTTACTTTTCTTTCTCCAAATACCCAATTGCCACACAATCAGCTCTGTAATAGACGTTAAGCCATTTGTAAGCTTAGAACACCGATTCTTCAAAACTTTTAAGGAACATCAAAATATCTTCGTAATGTTTAATTATTCTATCCATCTATCCTTCCAGTGTCGTGCCAGCCACAGCATGAAAACAGCACGAGGCGGGAACAATCCGTGAACGAAGCTCAAGCTCGCTAGCGCTGCGGCACCGTGTAGTTAAAGATAAAGTTTTATCTGTATAATATAATCAACATATTTTGCTGCATTTCATCTTAAAAATGATATCGACATCATATGTAAATACGCGCTTTATAAAGTGGCTCAGGTTGTGCAATATTATAACTATATCATAAGTACAATTACCTCACGGTAACTTGCAAGTAGAAACAGTTCTACAAGGAGCACTTGAGCTGCCGTCGTGGATGTGGATCTAGGAAAGGGTAACCACACAGGAACAGTAGCACTGCTTTGACGCTAGGTGCCGCCAGTCTGCAAAACCTAACGGAGAACTTGCGTACAACAGGGTATGAGGTACTGTGGAAAAGTGCATGGCTTTATGCCAAGTGTAGGTTTTATACATCGTGATTTGAACGTGGAAACGTTCTTACGCAACATTTCTGTGCGTACGCATCGTTTATACAAACGGCCCCTGGTGATTTGTTTGATTTCAGCGTACTCAATATTTCTCCCTCTACAACTTCCAAATCTTTCAGTACCTCCTTAGCAGTCCCATTTACCACTGGGAGGGTATCCATTTCCTCACTTGTGAAGACCTCAGAAATATGCAAGTTTAGAGCATCCAATATTTCACTGTCTGTGTCTCTTAATTCTCCTTTACTATTTCTGATGCACTTCACCTCCCCCTTGACTGTTCTTTTACTACTAAAATACTGAAAGAATCTCTTAGGGTCTTCTTTCGCCTTATCTGCTATATTCCTCTCCAACTGTCTTTTAGCCTCCCTAATATCCTTCTCAATGGCTGCCCTCATGTTCTCATATGCCCTATGGTTCACCTTGGAGTTATTAGTCTTATATGCCTTATAAGACTGTTTTTTTCCTTTGCAGCTTCTTTTTTTAAGTCTTTATTAACCCACTGCAGAATTTTTTTTTTTAATTCCATATTAATTTCAAATGTAGTTATGTACCTGCTCTGCATTACATGTAAAACATTTTTAAACCTGTTCCACTGCTCCTTGACTGTCTCCACACTTAAAAGCTTATCCCAAACTATCCTCCTTAGACTTTGCCACATCTGCTCAAAGTTTGCCCTGCCAAAGTTAAACTTAACAATTTCAGTCTTTGCATCAGCACTCATATAAAACACTGAGAACTGTATTACATTAAGGTCAATTGACCCTTGTGGTTTAATCACCTCTACACCCTCAATTCTAGCATGACTATTGCAAAATACTACATCCAGACAAGCTTCACCCTGCATTGGTGCTTTAACATACTGTTTTTAAAAACAGTCACTGATTAATTCTAAAAACTCCTGCTGTTGTTCTCCTCCATTTACAAGGAAGGTTAACCCAGTTAATATTCAGATAATTAAAGTTCCCCATGACTATACCACCTCCCTGTAAACGTGCCTTTTTAATATTACGTGTGTGTTAAAATTACGGTCTGCACTGGGTAATCTATAATACACTCCTAAAATAAGGGCTCTTTACCTAACGCTTTCCAGATGAAGCCTCGCATCCTTACTAAGATAAGACTCATCATCCAACTGAAGAGGACTTGCATTTAAATTGTTTCACATAAACAGCAACTTCACCTCCTTTTCTGTTCTGTCTATCCTTCCTAAAAAATGTGTATCCCTCTATGCTATACAAATCCTCATCTTTGTTATTTAGCCAGGTTTCCGTTATTGCTATAATATCACACTTATGCTCTGCTACACATACAGCTCCAAATCACTTGCTTTATTTTTGATCCTCTAGCACTGAGCAAGCCATTTTTAATTTGTTACGCCTTCTACATTTAAAATGTTTGGTCAGAATTTACATTATTACGCATTTTTATTTCTACACCGTTGTCTATTCCTCCACTTAAAGTTCTAAACCTGACCTGTCCTAAACTCCCTACCCACCATTCCCTAGTTTAAACAATCCTCGACTAGCCAACTCATACGCCTCCCCAACACACTGGTGCCCCTCCGGTTCAGATGTAACCTGCCGCCGCGAACAGGTCCCATTTGTTCCAAAAAGAGTCCCAATGCCCCTATATTCTTTTATTCTGCTCCTCTCCTTAATCTTACCTGGACTGGCACATGACAGTCTTCTCTGAAGTTCTGCCTATCTTGTCAGTTCTGCCTCTCGGCCTAACACCTAATTCTTTGAATTTGGACTGCAAATGATCTTCTTCACTATGAAACAAGGCTCAATGGTTTTGATAACAACACATTTTATTTATAAAGTGCCTTTCCCACGGTCATAACTGTTCACAAGTTCAGTCCTCAAATCCAGCACACTGGCTGTTCCATTTTTGCATTAAAGGCGAGCACAAAGTGAAGCATAATAAGTTCAAACAACTTAAAACTTAGTTGTTTAACTCGAGTACATGCTTGTCAAGAATGACGTACAGTAAGTAAAGGTCTCATCTTTACATACGGCCAGGAATGGAGGGTTGGGAGTTGACTGGAAACAAAAGTAATAAAATAATTCAACAGCGTTCTTGTGGTGACATAAATACGGTATTATTTTGTTCAAAAAACTTAATATAACCATGTTATCAAATGAATTTCTGTATATGAAATTGGTCAAGACATTGACAGTATGACAAACATTAACATAGTCTGAAGAAACTTTACCCGTTTTTTCTCCTCAACAATCTGAACCCGCTGATTTCTCCACTTGTTAATTCTTTCATCTATCTCGGCCATCCGAAATTCCTGGTCCTCTTTTTCAAGTAAGCGCGTTGTTTTTTTCCTCCGTACCCTTTCTCTCTTCTTTCTGACCGATGTTAGCTTTTTTTTCACTTTCTCCAAAATATGTGGATCCTCCAAACGGTGTAATTTTTCCTGAAGTTGCTTTTTAACGGTCATTGCCCTGGCAAATAACTCAGGCCAGCCTTTTTCGCTCTCAACGTCCTGCTTTAAAATCAGGCAGATTTGATTCAATTCCGAAAGTAATAAAGCTGCGTTGTAAAGTAGTTCACGGGCTTCGCATACTGTTAATTCAGAAGAAACCTGGTTGCCAGCCGGTTCTCTGGGAGCTGCTCCTCCAAAAGTTGAAAAGGTAGACCGGGTATTATTCATTTCTGTGCCGTCAGGGAAAAAGAAAAGCTTAACGTTTTTTGATGGGGTGGGTGTTCTTAATTTATTTGGGGATTTTTTTTGTTTTCGTTGCTTCTTATCTGCCCGGCGTTACCCAATTACCTTCCGGATTTTAATATGGTCGGCGCGTTGTCTCGCGGTATTTCTATTTCTTCTTTGATTTAATGGTGGCTCGCACCTAACTTTAAGGTTCATTATCGCCACCTACTGTGTAGGAGTGTGATGCGAAGAGACTACAGCATCCATCCTGCAGCCTCGCCTTCAGAGTCATGAAGGCCACATTGCAAAGTATGCAGGTAATTATGCCAGTAGTGTATACTTGCAAACAATACTGACGTGTAGATTTCTGAACTAGAACTTTTTAAATACAGTTTAAAAAGCTGAGCTAATCCTGCATTTTTCTTTGTTTGGCAGGTTTTACAATTTACAGATGCAACACTGGGTGTGGCCATTTCCATTGTTGTTTTTGTTTAAAAGTCATTGTCAACAGTTTACTGTATGTCAGTAGTCAATATTTGTGTTTGATTATTTTTTTACCTCTTATATCAGGGCCTTCCAAGTCAGATGAATAGCCATGACTGTGGAATGTTCATGTTGATGGTATTACCATTTCATGTTTTAACTATATTTTTGTGTATGTCTGTATTTAATGTTGTGTCCAGGTTTTCAAATGACCATTTTGTGGTTTCTCTGTATTTCGTCCTCGAGGCCCCCTTCAATTTTAACGAGGTGTGTCTCAACTTTAGTACTCTCTTCTTTCATTGTAGCATTTGTAGAGGGAAGATATTATCTGGTTGTTGGTTCCCATTTTTGTTATCTGCTACAATTTGGGTTGGATATTTGTGCTATGCTTATCTTATTTTATTATATTTGTATAATAAGACCTTCTATGATGAATAAGTTTTCCCTCACCCGGACGCGGGTCACCGGGGTCCCCCTCTGGAGCCAGGCCTGGAGGTGGGGCTCGATGGCGAGCGCCTGGTGGCCGGGCTTGCACCCATGGGGCTTGGCCAGACACAGCCCAAAGAGGCAACGTGGGTCCCCCTTCCCATGGGCTCACCACCTATGGGAGGGGCCAAGGAGGTCGGGTGCAGTGTGAGTTGGATGGTGGCTGAAGGCGGAGACCATGGTGGTCCAATCCTTGGCTACAGAAGCTGGCTCTTGGGACGTGGAATGTCACCACTCTGAAGGGGAAGGAGCCTGAGCTAGTGCGCAAGGTTGAGAGGTTCCGGCTAGATATAGTCAGGCTCACCTCAATGCACAGCTTGGACTCTGGAACCAATCTCCTTGAGAGGGGCTGGACTCTCTACCACTCTGGAGTTGCCCCCGGTGAGAGGCTCCGAGCGGGTGTGGGCATACTTATTGCCCCCCGACTTGGAGCCTGTACATTGGGGTTTACCCCAGTGGACGAGAGGGTAGCCTCCCTCCGCCTTCGGGTGGGGGGACAGGTCCTAACTGTTGTTTGTGCGTATGCACCAAACAGCAGTTCGGAATACCCATCCTTTTTAGAGTCCCTGGAGGGGGTGCTAGAGGGCATACCTTCTGGGGACTCCCTCGTACTGCTGGGAGACTTCAATGCTCATGTGGGCAATGACAGTGAGACCTGGAAGGGCGTGATTGGGAGGAATGCCCCCCCCCCAATCTGAACCCAAGTGGTGTTTTGTTATTGGACTTCTGTGCTCGTCACGTATTGTCCGTAACAAACATCATGTTCAAGCATAGGGGTGTTCATATGTGCCCTTGGCACCAGGTCACCCTAGGCCTCAGTTCGATGATCGACTTTGTGGTCGTGTCGTCGGACATGCGGGCACATGTCTTGGACACTCGGGTGAAGAGAGGGGCGGAGCTGTCAATTGATCACCCACTGGTGGTGAGTTGGCTTCGATGGTGGGGGAGGATGCTTGTCAGGCCTGGTAGGCCCAAACGTGTTGTGAGGGTCTGCTGGGAACGTCTGGCAGAGCCCCCTGTCAGAAGTAGCTTCAACTCCCACCTCCGGCTGAACTTCGACAACGTCCGGAGGGAGGTGGGGGACATTGAGTCCGAATGGGCCATGTTCCATGCTTCTATTGTTGAGGCGGCTGACCGGAGCTGTGGCCGTAAGGTGGTCGGTGCCTGTTGTGGCGGCAATCCCCGAACCCGTTGGTGGAAAGCTGAAGAAGGAGTCCTACTGGTCCCTTTTGTCCTGTGGGACTCTGGAGGCAGCTAATAGGTACAAGCAGGCCAAGCGGAATGCGGCTTCAGTGGTTGCAGAGGCAAAAACTCGGGCATGGGAGGAGTTTGGGGAGGCCATGGAGAACGGCTTTCGGACGGCTTCGAGGAGATTCTCGTCCGGCGTCTCAGGAGGGGAAAGCAGTGCAGTGTCAAAACTGTATATGGTGGGGATGGTGCGCTGCTGACCTTGACTCAGGACGTTGTGGGTCGGTGGGGGGAGTACTTCAAAGACCTCCTCAATCCCACTAACATGCCTTCCAATGAGGAAGCAGAGCCTGGGGACTCGGAGGTGGGCTCCCCCATCTCTGGGACTGAGGTCACCGAGGTGGTCAAAAAACTCTTTTGTGGCAGGGCCCCGGGGGTGGATGAGATACGCCCGGAGTTCCTCAAGGCTCTGGATGTTGTATGGCTGTCTTGGTTGACACGTCTCTGTAACATCGTATGGACATCAGGGACAGTGCCTCTGGATTGGCAGACCGGGGTGGTGGTCCCCCTCTTTAAGAAGGGGGACCGGAGGGTGTGTTCCAACTACAGAGGTATCACACTCCTCAGCCTCCCTGGAAAAGTCTATTCGGGGGTTCTGGAGAGGAGGGTCTGTCGGATAGTCGAACCTTGGATTCAGGAGAAACAGTGTGGTTTTTGTCCTGGTCGTGGAACTGTGGACCAGCTCTACACCCTTAGCAGAGTCCTGGAGGGTGCCAGGGAGTTTGCCCAACCAGTCTACATGTGTTTTGTGGACTTGGAAAAGGCGTTCGACCGTGTCCCTCGGGGAATCCTGTTGGGGGTGCTCCGGGAGTATGGGGTACTGGACCCCCTGATAAGGGCTGTTTGGTCCCTGTACAACCGGTGTCAGAGCTTGGTCCACATTGCCGGCAGTAAGTCGAACCCGTTTCCAGTGAGAGTTTGACTCTGCCAGGGCTGCCCTTTGTTACCGATTCTGTTCATAACTTTTATGGACAGAATTTCTAGGCGCAGTCAGGGTGTTGAGGGGGTCCAGTTTGGTGGACTCAGGATTGGGTCACTGCTTTTTGCAGATGATGTTGTCCTGTTTGCCTCATCAGGCCGTGATCTTCAGCTCTCTCTGGATCGGTTCGCAGCTGAGTGTGAAGCGGCTGGGATGGGAATCAGCACCTCCAAATCTGAGACCATGGTCCTCAGCCGGAAAAGGGTGGAGTGCCCTCTCAGGGTTGGGAGCGAGATCCTGCCTCAAGTGAAGGAGTTCAAGTATCTCGGGGTCTTATTCACGAGTGAGAGAAGAATGGAGCGTGAGATCGACAGGTGGATCGGTGCAGCGTCCGCAGTGATGCGGACTCTGCATCGGTCTGTCGTGGTGAAAAAGGAGCTGAGCCATAAGGCAAAGCTCTCAATTTACCAGTCAATCTATGTTCCTACCCTCACCTATGGTCATGAGCTATGGGTAGTGACCGAAAGAACAAGATTGCAAATACAAGCGGCTGAAATGAGTTTCCTCCGCAGGGTGTCTGGGCTCTCCCTTAAAGATAGGGTGAGAAGCTCAGTCATCCGGGAGGGGCTCAGAGTAGAGCCGCTGCTCCTCTGCATCGAGAGGAGTCAGATGAGGTGGCTCGGGCATCTGATCAGGATGCCTCCTGGACGCCTCCCTGGTGAGGTGTTCCGGGCACGTCCAACCGGGAGGAGGCCCCGGGGAAGACCCAGGACATGCTGGAGGGACTATGTCTCCCGGCTGGCCTGGGAACGCCTTGGGATTCTCCCGGAAGAGATAGAAGAAGTGGTCGGGGAGAGGGAAGTCTGGGCATCTCTGCTCAAGCTGCTGCCCCCGTGACCCAACCTCGGATAAGCGGTAGAGGATGGATGGATGGATGGATATTTGTATTTTTTTAATTTTAGCATACTGTCCCTAGTGGTTTTGATGTTCCAGAAACTCTTACCTTTTAAAATCCAGATATTTTAAATGTATATTCTTAATGGAAATCCAAATATTTTAAATGTATGTTTATAATGGTATGCATAAATATTTTGGTAATATTAAACTCCTTTTAACAACTTGACTCTGCTCAATCCTCTTAAATTTCTTTTAATAACTTTTATTTAGTTCTGCGGTAATGTGGCAAATATACTTAGCCATATTGTTAATCAAAGACAAATACTCAAAATGTTTACCATTATAAACTTAGTGCTTTTTTTTGAAATCACTTAAGTAACTGCTCACATCAGACTGAGCGAGCAAATGCCTTTCTAAATGAAGGCCAAGAACCAAACAATAAAGTAGAAGGTACAGAAATAATGGACAGCCAGGATGGGGTCATTTTTGTGCTTATTCTTTTGGTTCTTTTTTTTTAACATTTCCTTAGGTAAATATTATTTTTTCTGTTTTCAGGTTTAGACTCTATTGAGCCATTAATGAGAAGACAGAGTAAACACTTGCACTAAATCTGAAGTGAAAAACATTTCTTGCTATTCTATTCCATAGCACTGCGTTCATGCAGTTTTTGGATCTTTTCTTTTAGAAGAAACATTAGCCTCCCTTTTACAACATCCAGCACAGGGCAGTGATGAGCAGGTACAGACGCATCATTTTATAAACTTCCATAAGAAAGATGAATTACGTTTTGTTGGTGTTGGCTTACAATGCCTATGGTATAGTGAATAAAATGTATAAAAAGACTTGTAATGCTTTTCTCAGATGCATACTGTTAATTGTTAACCATTCGGAGTCAAAGCCCAAAAGACTAAAAGCCTGTTTTACATCTTATGACAAACTGTATTACTAGTACAACTCTTAAAGGCCTTAAAACTTTTGAAATGCTACTGTGTTAAAAATAGTGTATGGTAAGAAACATTGAAGAGTTGTAGAATCTGCAATCAAAAGCTGTAATGTTAATAATGTATAACAAATTCAGAATATACTGTACATTATTTTTTACTTTCCTTTTTCTTACATTCACTGTAAATGTGGAGGAAAAGGCAATAAGCTTTATGATGACCATTTAAATATTTTTTTTTAAATGTATTACAGCAACATGGAATCCTTCAGCATCTTACCGAGGCAGAGAAGTGATGTGCTGATAATAAACTTGTGTTCAGGGGGCACATCTCACTCCCTGCATTACTGTCAATGGACAAAGACGACATTGAGGAGGCCCTTCAGAAATTTGATTTGCTATCTCAATTTCCAGAAGAAGAGGAGAGGGAATATGTCCTTAGAACCTTCATCATCCTTTTTTCACATATGAAAGACATCAGCTGTTTTTAGATAACGTGAGAGGAAAAAGGAAAATGACTGTTTTGTGAGAAAATGTAACACAAAAATACATGTCCCTCATTGTTCAGTTACAACCTACAATTCTTGTTCTATATTTTATATATTCTTTAACTTTTTTGTAATAAATGTTGCAAACCAACATCATCTTTGCAGTCCATTGTCTCAGATCTGCACTTCTTTGTGTTATGTATTAAAATAATATTTTATAAGATAGGGCAAGGCAATTTTTATTTATAAAGCAAATTTACAACAGCCAGAACTGAACCAAAGTGATGTAAAGAAAGGGTAAAAGAAGCAGTTCAAATATACTGTATGTACACATCACAAAACTGCAAGCATGACTAAGCATTACATAAAGATAAACTCATAATACCTACAACCATACATATTTATAATTATCAATGTACATGAGCCAAGAAGTTCAGAGAGGCAAGATGGGGCTGATCCATTCAAACATTTGAAAACAAGAAATAGAATTTTAAAATCAATTCTGAAAAGGACCAGAAACCAATGAAGCAAGGTCAGTATTGGTGAAATATTGCCACACGTTCAAGAGCCATTCAATAAGTAAACAGCAAAGTTGTGGAATAGTTGTTGGTGTCATAACAAGACCTGATCAACAACTACCTACAAAGAACTGCAATAGTCCAAATGAGATGTTATAAAAGCTTGGATGGCCTTTTCAAGATCACTGAAAGAAAGAAAAGCCTTTACCTTAAAGTCTCAGCTGGAAAAAAGCTATATTTAACCTCACAATTTATCTGTTTATTGAGTTTGAATGAGCTGTCAAAGATCACGCCTGGGCTCCTAACTGACGCTTTATGATATGTATATGGCAAGGGGTCCAAGAGCAACATCAGTGACACTAAAACCTTCTGAACTTTTGGACATTACAATCACAGTTTTATTATCATTTAGTTTAAGAAAATTCATTGCCATCTAGGTTTTAATATCATTCAAGCATGCATGGAGCATCTGTATTGTCTCGCTTTGATTTTTGTGGCAAATAGATTTGAGTGTCATCAGCATAGCAGTGAAAGGAGAAGCCATACTTGTTAGCAATGGAGCCTAAAGGTAACATGCATATCAAAAAGGGAACTGGTCCAAGGATGTAACCCTGTGGAACTCCACAAGTAAGAGGAGCTACAGAGGATGAGAATTCCTATTGCTTAGATATGATATAAACCATTTAAGGGCATTACCTTGGATGCCTACATACTGTTCAAGGTGGGATATAAGAATCATAAGATTCACAACATCAAAAGCTGAGGTAAGATCTAGCAGTACAAGAATGGCAGAATCTCCAGCATTAGTAGTTGGGAAGAGGTCATTGTAAACCTTTAACAAGGATGTTTCACTGCTGTAAGAAGGTCTGTATCCGGATTGGAATATTTCCAGAATACTGTTTTATCATCCAGATATGTTTGAGTTAGTACAACTTTTTTTAAGACTTTAGATAAAAAAGGCAGTTTAGAAATTGGCCTGAAATTTGACACATTAGAGGGTCCAGATTTTGTTTTTTAATACGTTTCTGCACCACAGCATGTTTCAAGGTAGCAGGAACACAACCAGAACTCAAGCTAGCATTTATTAAGGTAACAATACTTGGTCCATCAGAATGAAAAAAACCCTTAACTAATCGAGAGGGCTCACTGTCCAGGGGCCAATTTATAGGATTCAAGCATTGCACCAAATCAGACAACAGAGACAATGATACAGGCTCAGAGGGGTAAAAGACAGCTGAACACACAATAGGAAGAGATTAATTCTGAGCAGGCAGCGTGACCGATGACCTAATAATGCTAATCTTATTTACAAATAAATATATCCCCATTTGGAGAGTAAATTGGGGTATGTGAGAATACAAGAAATTGTATGTGGTGATTAAAGGATTAAAAATCTCTAAAAAAATCAGATTTGTAATTACTGCATCAACCCAAACAAAACATTTTTAAAGTTAAATTTAAAAACTGAATCAATGTGTTAGTTCAGTTCCAAAACAAATGAAAGACTAGATTAGATTAGATAAACTTTATTAATCCCATGGGGAAATTCAGATGCATACAGGAGTAGAACCATAAAAAACAAGTCTATGTATTCACAGGATGAATATTTCAGTCAATCAATCAATAAATAAATAAATGTATATTGTGTAGATATTTCAAAATGGTACATCAAAATTAATTTAACGAGTACCCCAGTAGGAACTATTGCATTGCCTGATAGCAGTGAGCAGAAAAGACCTTCAGAAGCGCTTCTGAGCTCACTGTAGTGGACTTCGCCTTTGGCTAAAAGTACTCCAAGAAAGCACCACCTGGCGGGGATAGAGGAAAGTTTTCCTGATGGCATCCAATTTTGCCATAATCTTCTTTTCTAAAACTGCTTCCAGTGTGTCCAGGGTCCGCCCGGTGATGGAGCAGCCTTTCCTGATAAGTTTATTCAGGCATAGTGCTTCTTTTGAGCTCAAGTTGCTTCCCCAGGAGACTGCAGCAAAGAACAACACACTGGCTACTATGGACTGAAAGAACATTTCCAGTAGCTTGCTGCACACATCAAAAGATCTGAGCCTCCTTAGCAAGTACAGTCTGTTCTGGCCCTTCTTGTACACTGCCGCTGTGTTGTCAGACCAGTCCATTTTGTTGTTTATATGGACTCCCAGGTACCTGTAGCTTTGCACCACTTCCATGTTCTCCCCCTGAATGGTGACTAGTCTCAAAGGGTCCTTGATATGCCTGAAAGCCTTAAATAATCTCACCCCATCTTATATATCGGAATATCTGATATCTTATACTGTATCTGATGTGCTAACTGAGTGTTCTTGACATAGTAAATTCATCATTATATATGGGGGTCTTCCCAGACTGTCTTAAGACTGCTGTTGTTAAACCCCTGCTCAAGAAAAATAATCTCGACTCCTCTGTTTTTGAAAATTTTAGACCCATTTTTAACCTGCCTTTCTTAAGTAAAATCCTAGAAAAGGCGGTCATTGTGCAGCTAAATGATCACCTGAATAAACAATCTGTTCTTGACAAGTTTCAGTCAGGTTTTAGAACAAATCATATTACAAAAACTGCAGTTGTTAAAGTAGTAAATGACTTGCGGGTAAATGCAGACAGAGACCATTTATCTGTTCTCTTCCTCCTAGATCTGAGTGTTGCATTTGATACCATTGATCACAATATTCTTATAAATCATGTGTGGGCCTCTCTGGCAGTGTCTTAAATTGGTTTGAGTCTTACTTGACAGATAGAAAATTCTTTGTTAGTTGTGGTAATTATTCTTCAAAGACACATTATATTCTATATGGTGTTCCACAAGGATCTATCCTGGGTCTGCTGCTTTTTTTGATCTACAGTATATGCTTCAATTAGGTCAGATTATCTCAAGGCATAAAGTGAGCTACCACAGCTATGCTGACAACACACAGCTGTATTTATCAATAGCGCCTGATGACCCTGACTCTATTTTCTCAATGACACCATGTCTTACTTGCACTTCTGAATGGATGAGTAGTAATATTCTCAAACTAAATAAGGACAAATCGGACATCTTAGTGATTGGCAAAAATGGATATAGTGAGGGTATTAGAAATAAACTTGATCCATTAGGCTTAAAAGTCAAGACAGAAGTAAAGAATTTAGGGGTAATTACTGACTCTGACCTAAATTTTAAATCACATATTAATCAGATTACTAGGACAGCATTTTTTCACTTAAGAAATATAGCAAAAATTAGACCCCATATAATTTTACAAGATTTTGAAAAATTATTTCATGCTTTTCTTTTTAGTCAACTAGATTACTGTAATGCACTCCTTTCAGGACTACCCAAAAAAGGCATTAATTGATTGCAACTAGTGCAGAATGCAGCTGCCAGAATCGTAAATAGGAAAAGAAAATCTCCTCTGAGAGGACCCCGAGGTGTTCCCAGGCCAGCCGAGAGATATAATCCCTCCAGTGTGTCCTGGGTCTGCCCCGTGGCCTTCTCCCAGTGTGACATGCCTGGAACACCCCCCCAGGGAGGTATCCAGGGGCATCCTGACCACATGCCTGAACCACCTCAACAGACTCGTCTCAATGCGGAGGAGCAGCGACTCTACTCCGAGTCTCTCCCAGATAACTGAACTCCTCACCCATATCTAAGGGTGATCTTGCTCTTTCGGTCACTACCCAAAGCTCGTGGCCATAGGTGAGGGGAGGAACGTAGATCGACTGGTAAATCGACAGCCTCGCTTTTTGTCTCAGCTCTCTCTTCACCACGACGGACCGTTGCAGAGCCTACATTACTGCCGATGCCGCAACAGTCCGTTTGTCGACCTCCTGCTCCATTCTTCCCTCACTTATGAACAAGACCCTGAGATACTTGAACTCCTCCACTTGAGGCAGGATCTTGCTCCCAACCCTGAGAGGGCACTCCACCCTTTTCCGGCTGAGGACCATGGTCTCGGATTTGGAGGTGCTGATTCCCATCCCAGCCGCTTCACACTCAGCTGCGAACTGATCCAGAGAGAGCTGAAGATCACGACCTGATGAAGCAAACAGGACAACATCATCTGCAAAAAGCAGTGACCCAATCCTGAGTCCACCAAACCGGACCCCCTCAACGCCCTGGCTGCGCCTAGAAATTCTGTCCATAAAAGTTATGAACAGAATCGGTGACAAAGGGCAGCCCTGGCGGAGTCCAACTCTCACTGAAAACGGGTTCGACTTACTGCCAGCAATGCGGACCAAGCTCTGACACCGGTTGTACAGGGACCGAACAGCCCTTATCAGGGGGTCTGGTACCCCATACTCCCGGAGCATAACCCACAGGATTCCCCAAAGGACACGGTCGAATGCCTTTTCCAAGTCCACAAAACACATGTAGACTGGTTGGGCTAACTCCCATGCACCCTCCAGGACTCTGCTAAGGGTGTAGAGCTGGTCCACTGTTCCGCGACCAGGACGAAAACCACACTGTTCCTCCTGAATCCGAGGTTCGACTATCCGACGGATCCTCCTCTCCAGGACCCCCGAATAGACTTTTCCAGGGAGGCTGAGGAGTGTGATCCCTCTGTAGTTGGAACACACCCTCCGGTCCCCTTTCTTAAAGAGGGGGACCACCACCCCAGTCTGCCAATCCAGAGGCACTGTCCCTGATGTCCATGCGATGTTGCAGAGACGTGTCAACCAAGACAGCCCTACAACATCCAGAGCCTTGAGGAACTCCGGGCGTATCTCATCCAGCCCCAGGGCCCTGCCACCAAGGAGGTTTTTGACCACCTCGGTGACCTCAGTCCCAGAGATGGGGGAGCCCACCTCTGAGTCCCCAGGCTCTGCTTCCTCATTGGAAGGCATGTTAGATAGATAGATAGATAGATAGATAGATAGATAGATAGATAGATAGATAGATAGATAGATAGATAGATAGATAGATAGATAGATAGATAGATAGATAGATAGATAGATAGATAGATACTTTATTAATCCCAATGGGAAATTCACAAAAAAGTACCCCGCTTCGAGCTGCAGCCAGTGATGATCTTCATCCCATCCCACACTTCCTTCATGCTGTTATTCTGCAACTTCTGCTCCAGCTTTCTCCTGTACTGCTCCTTCGCCGCCCTGAGTTGGACTCGGAGTTCCTTCTGCACGCGCTTGAGCTCATGCTGATCACCGTCTTTAAAAGCCCTTTTCTTCTGATTCAAAAGGCCCTTGATGTCACTTGTAATCCATGGCTTGTTGTTAGCATAGCAGCGTACTGTTCTTACTGGAACTACAATGTCCATACAGAAGTTGATGTAGTCAGTAGTGCAGTCAACAACTTCCTCAATGTTCTCATTATGAGATCCCTGCAGGATATCCCAGTCTGTAGTTCCAAAAAGTTCTCTCAGAGTATTCTCAGCCTCCGGGGTCCACTTCCTGAATGATCGTGTGGTTACAGGTAGGACTCTAACTTTTGGTTTATAGTGAGGCTGAAGCTGAACCAAGTTATGATCTCCTTTCCCAAGCGCAGGCAGCGGGGGTGGCGCTCTATGCGTCTTTAACGTTTGCATACAGTAAATCAATAGTCTTATTTCCCCGGGTGTTACAGTCCACATACTGGGAGAATGCAGGCAATGTTTTGTCCAGCGTCACATGGTTAAAGTCTCCAGCGATTAGCACAAGCGCCTCAGGGTGCTGCGTTTGTAACTTAGCAACAGCGGAATGGATGATGTCACTCGCTGACTCCACGTCTGCCAGAGGAGGAATGTATACAATAACAACAATGACATGTCCAAACTCTCTGGGCAAATAGTAGGGACGTAAACTTACGGCCAACAGTTCGATATCCCTGCAGCAAGTGGAGATTTTGACGTTAACATGTCCAGAGTGACACCACCGTGTATTAACATAGAGAGCGAGTCCTCCTCCTTTGTGCTTACCACAGGTACTTGCATCTCTGTCCGCTCTAACTGTGCTAAACCCGGGTAGCTCCACGTTGGCATCTGGGATGGTGTTATTTAGCCACGTTTCGCAGAAACACAACAAACTGCATTCTCTGTAGGTCCTTACATTTTTCACCAGCGCAGCCAGTTCGTCGATCTTATTTGAGATTGAGTTTACATTCCCCAGAATCACAGAAGGCACCGAAGGCTTGAAACGCCACTTTCTCGCAACCCGCTTCTTTTTTAGCTTAGTGCCGGCTCTGCTGCCACGATACCGCCTTCTTACCTCGTCGGGTAAATATGGAACCACACCGGCACTGGCATTTGTTCTCAGCGCCCGAAGTTGAGTACTTGAATAGGCGAGTCTCGGCGTGTTAAAATCCATGCCCATGTTGTAAAAGTAAGTGTGTCCAGGGAAGGAATCCACATAAAAATAAAATGGTAGGAGTGATCAATAAATAAAAATAGAAAAATAAAAGTAGAAAAGTACACATACATATACAGTCATACACGGAGCTGCTGAAAAGGCTGCCACTCACGGCGGCGCCGGATGTTGATGTTAGTGGGATTGAGGAGGTTTTTGAAGTACTCCCACCACCGACCCACAACATCCCGAGTCGAGGTCAGCAGCGCACCATCCCCACCATATACAGTGTTGACACTGCACTGCTTCCCCCTCCTGAGACGCCGGACGGTGGACGAGAATCTCCTCGAAGCCGTCCGAAAATCGTTCTCCATGGCCTCCCCAAACTCCTCCCATGCCCGAGTTTTTGCCTCAGCAACCACCGAAGCCGCATTCCGCTTGGCCTGCCAGTACCTATTAGCTGCTTCCAGAGTCCCACAGGACAAAAGGGACCGGTAGGACTCCTTCTTCAGCTTGACAGCATCCCTCACCACCGGTGTCCACCAACAGGTTCGGGGATTGCCGCCACAACAGGCACAGACCACCTTACGGCCACAGTTCCGGTCAGCCGCCTCAACAATAGAGGCACGGAACATGGCCCATTCGGACTCAATGTCCCCCACCTCCCTCGGGACGTGGTCGAAGTTCTGCCGGAGGTGGGAGTTGAAGCTACTTCTGACAGGGGGCTCTGCCAGACGTTCCCAGCAGACCCTCACAACACGTTTGAGCCTACCAGGCCTGACCGGCATCCTCCCCCACCATCGAAGCCAACTCACCACCAGGTGGTGATCAGTTGACAGCTCCGCCCCTCTCTTCACCCGAGTGTCCAAGACATGTGGCCGCAAGTCCGACGACACGACTACAAAGTCGATCATCGAACTGAGGCCTAGGGTGTCCTGGTGCCAAGTGCACATATGAACACCCTTATGCTTGAACATGGTGTTCGTTATGGACAGTCCGTGACGAGCACAGAAGTCCAATAACAAAACACCACTCGGGTTCAGATCGGGGGGGCCATTCCTCCCAATCACACCCTTCCAGGTCTCACTGTCATTGCCCACGTGAGCATTGAAGTCCCCCAGCAGTACGAGGGAGTCCCCAGAAGGTATGCCCTCTAGCACCCCCTCCAGGGACTCCAAAAAGGGTGGGTACTTCGAACTGCTGTTCGGTGCATACGCACAAACAACAGTTAGGACCCGTCCCCCCACCCAAAGGCGGAGGGAGACTACCCTCTCGTCCACCGGGGTAAACCCCAATGTACAGTCTCCAAGTCGGGGGGCAATAACTATGCCCACACCTGCTCGGAGCCTCTCACCAGGGGCAACTCCAGAGTGGTAGAGAGTCCAGCTCCTCTCAAGGAGATTGGTTCCAGAGTCTAAGCTGTGCGTCAAGGTGAGCCCGACTATATCTAGCCGGAACCTCTCAACCTCATGCACTAGCTCAGGTTCCTTCCCCTTCAGAGAGGCGACATTCCACGTCCCAAGAGCCAGCTTCTGTAGCCGAGGATCGGACTGCCAAGGTCCCCGCCTTCGGCCACCACCCAACTCATACTGCTACCGACCTCCTTGGCCCCTCCCATAGGTGGTGAGCCCATGGGAAGGGGGACCCACCTTGCCTCTTAGGGCTGTGCCCGGCTGAGCCTCATGGGTGCAAGCCCGGCCACCAGGCGCTCGCCATCGAGCCCCACCTCCAGGCCTGGCTCCAGAGGGGGGCCCCGGTGACCCGCGTCCGGGCGAGGGAAAACGCCGTCCAAATTTTTTGTTCATCATAGAAGGTCTTTTTGAATTTAGTATTTTTTTTATTTAGTATCTTTTTGTATTTAGTTCGTATCGTCCAAAATACAGCAAATCAATAGGATAAGAGAAAGCACAATATCTTTTTAGTTATCGCTTCAGAAGTAGGATAATCTACAGCAGGCATGTCAAACTCCCGGCCCCCGGGCCGCATGCAGCCTGCAACCAGAGCCGGATTTTCCTATAGGCTAACTAGGCTTCAGCCTAGGGCCTCAAGATCAAGAGGGGCCTACATTCAAATTGTTAGCAAAATTTTATTATCTCTCATGTAATTTACAAACTTAAAAATGGAAGGTGAAAGGGCCTCATAAGTGGAATAGCCTAGGGCCTCTTTTCATATAAATCCGGCCCTGCCCGCAACAGAAATCTGTGCAGCCCGCATGATAGATCCTAGTTAGCACTGAACTTGTACAAAATTATTACTATCGTTTGTGATTGAATCATTCTGCATCTTCGGTGTTACTTATTGACTTTTCTTTCTTCTGCCTTCTCACAAAAGCGCGTTTTCCCATGGCATTACGGTACCGGAAACGTCATCTGCTAGTATAGCCACGAGCCTTGTCCAAAGTTCATGAGCCGCAGCGTCACAACTGAAGTGCTAGGCTGCAACAGGGGTGGCCTTAGGCATGTACTAACTGTGCACCTGCACAGTGCCGTCAAATCCCAGGGGCCGCCACGCCAATATATATTGAATATAAAACAGAAAGAGAAAATAACGACACAGCTGACGGCAATGTGGCCGAAAAACATTCTGTTTCTTGTTAATTAGTACGCTGTATTTACAAATGTCGCTAGAGTCGGAGCAGTAAGCTATATGTAGTATTATAATGTTTTGCCGTAATGAGAATATCATGGGCCGCCACTTGGTTTTCAAGTTACGGACACGCGTATATAGAAGCGAGTCATGAGCACGAGGCAGCTATGCAGTGTCCGCAACGCTTTCATATGATACCATATTGACATTGCCAGACGAAGAGTCCGCCGATTCTTTCTCTGCCCAGGGCCGCCACGAGCCTAGAGCCGCCCCTGGCAGGCTACACTACTGGCTGGGCTGCTGAGACTGACCACTGGGCAGAACTGACCATCACGAGTAGTAATAGCTTGCATATTTTCACGTTTTTTGCACTAGTTTCATGTAATTTTGTGATAGTATTGTAACGAACAGTTAGTGCAGACTACAGCTGAAGATGGCGCAAAAAGAGTCCGCGAGAGTCGGCTGAGGAGCCGAGAAAGGCGGACAAAAGAGGGCGAGAGAGGCGGATGAGGGGCCGCGAGAGGCGCAGGCGCAAAAAGAGTCCGCGAGAGTCGGAGAAAGGCGGAGAAAAGAGGGCGACAAAGGCGGATGAGGGGCCGCGAGTGGCGGACAAGACCACAGAAAAAAGGAGTGAGCACATACAAAAAGGAGAAATGAGGCGCAAAGTCAAACGCAGGAAAAGCACGAAACACATTGCACACGAAACTAGACCCGAAAAAAAAAAAAAAAAAGAGGCTCGCGCACAACAGCAAGGCACCCCCCCCCCCCCCCTACAGGCACCGGACGGGACACACACCAAGAGGAGGATTCAACAAGCCCATGGAACACAAAAAAAAGAACACAAAACCACCCCACAGACCCTACAAGCGGGGGACGGGACACACACAAAGAGGGGGATTCAACAAGACACAGGAACACAAAAAGAAAGAAGACGCTCGCGCAACAACAATCCTCACACCACACCCCCCCCTCCCCCCCCCACATCCATAAGAAGTGACACCCAAAGCCACATATTCTAAAGTGAACGTCAACACCTTCACACTAGACAGCATAGGTGTCAGCATAGGTGGATCTCCTTACAATAAAGCACTATTAACCGTTCAACTGCAGAAAAGGAAACATATTAACAGTGACTGCGACCCTCCTTATTACTTATCCATATTTCGGATGCTGAGAAAGAAACAAGTCATGAATACACGGTCACGGTACAAAACGAAAAGGAAAGGATAACAGGAACAAACACACGAACACGGAAGAAACAACAAAATAGACGGCTATGCAGCATAGGTGGATCTCATTACAATAAGGCACTATTAACCGTTCAACCGCAGAAAAGTCTCCATATTAACAGTGAGTGCAATACTCCTTATTACTTATCCATATTTCTAAAAGAAAAAATGTCTCGACTCCAAAAACGCAAAGCTCAACTAAAGCTTCTAACTAACGATGTACCTAAAAGTAAAAACTTTATGAACTGCGTTAGATCCTACAATAGTTCATTTGCTTTTAGTAAATATCAGGCCACCAAAAGGCAATGGCCCATACTGCTTTCCCATATGTGCACAAATACTGCATCGCATTGGAACAGTGCACCCTGAAACAAATCAACAACGCAAATATGCACAAATCTACATCCTGGATCCACATGACGCAAACTATCAATCAAAGTGCTGCATCGCAACAGGCACGGATTCAAAACGAAACACCTCCCGTCTCAGACATACGTTAACGGCAAGGAAGGCTACAACGGGCGTCTCACACAGCACAGGCAAATCGATTACAGCTCCAAAACAACACGTCCCAAATACTACACATGCAACAACGCGCCTCTCAAACGGCACAAGCAAAACATACACCGGGAAAATTCATTCGGATTAATGAATGTCATTTGCAATCATTGTCATTCAGTTCACTTCCCTGAAGAAACAACTGGCAATACAAGTAATACATTTAGACGTTGTTGTCAAAAGGGTCAAATTAGACTGCCTTCTTTACATTCATATACTGAATATCTACAGAAGATTCTAACTGACGATGTACCTGAAAGTGAAATCTTTATCAACTGCATTAGATCCTACAAATCGGTATCCACTATGAACATTAACGGTGGCACTGCACGTGACATCCGTCTTCAAAAAATGTTGTTTATTGATGAATGTACAATGGCATGAAGTCACTTACTCAACACCATTCATAAACTTCTACAAACGTTTATGAATAATAATATTCTATTTGGAGGAAAGGTACTTTTATTAGGAGGAGATTTTAAACAGTGATTAGCTATTCTTCCAGATGCCATGCACTCAGCTATTGTTCAGTGCACCTTAAAATACGCAGACAATTGGCATTGCTTTCAAAAGATACAGTTAGTAAAAAAGATACGATGTCCAGAACCAGATCATAACAATTGCTTATTACAACTGAGAGATGGTACACTCACCAATACAGATGGACTTCAGCCACATATTATTACAATTCCTCAAGCCTTTATCTGCGACGACTTAGTTACAGAGAGATTTGGAACAGCAATCTCATTAGACCAAATGCCCCTTTTAACACAACGCACTATATTATGTCCAAAAAATATTAATGTGGAAAACATAAATACCCAAGTCATTCCATTACTTCCTGGAGAGACACAACTCTTTCTAAGCTCTGACAAAGTTGACTCTGATCACGATAATGACCATCTTCATTGACCTTACAAGTTCTGACCTGGAATTACCTTTTACACTTAAACGGCGTGTACAAAGAAATTTTCCAATAAAACCTTTACACTGTGCCACACACTTTATTGTTTGCTTTCTATTTGCATCATCTACACCGTCACACTATTCTATATCTCATTCATACATCACGCTCTTTGTCATTCCCAACACCAGGGGTTGGCGAGCGAAGCAAGCAGGGGGCGGAGCCCCCTAGTTTACCATAAGCAGAGAAGATGCTCATGGTAGCTTAGCCAAGTCTGGGGTAGAGGATTGTGGGAATTAGGCAATCTTGAGTGGGAATGACAAAACTGCTCATTAACAAGAAACTAACATTAGTGAGTCTTTTGATGATGAGAATGATGGAGCCTAGGCCCTAGATGATGATCAACAGCAGAAATCTTACAGCACTTCTGTGGACCAATTATCAAAAGACAACTCACCAGTAACCAGCATGTACAATGCACCTCAAGGAACTATGTGTTCTCACAGCATTAATAGGGCTGAGAGCAGTACCTCGATGAGGAAACACAAAATACAAGGAATATGGTACAGTAGAAGCATGGCCACAAAGAAATTAAACTATGCACAAAAATAATCAAAAACAGAGTAACACACATAAAAAACCTAAATAACAATATTAGCATAAACAAAACAATCAAATGTGAACAAACAAGACATAAAAAAGGAATCTAAACACAAGCTAGGGGAGGTTTCCTAGCTGAAATATAATTCTTGCATCATGGAGATCATTACAGAGCAAGTAAGAGAAGTGACTTTTCAGCAAGAGTCATTCTAGAAAGATTCTGTTTTGTCCTTTGCCTGTTTTTCTGTTTCCTTGTTTTGTACTGTGTTCATATTTATACTGTAGATCAGGCATGTCAAACTCACTACCATTGGTGGGCCGCTTCGACTGCCATACATGCGTCAGCGGGCTGTACTGTAACAAATACTATTATACTATTATACAAAGTTACTGTAGCATTCTTTCCAATACTGAAAACTTTAAAAAATGTAACACATAAAGTTTAAAGAAAAGCAATTTATTTCCATGCAGTCTCCATACAACAGTGTAGAATTAGAGTCTTAACCTCTTAGCTAGGTCCTTATTATATTACTAGGCTCACCGACCGACTTTTACTCTCAATTTGTGTGTGCTCCATGTGTACATCAGGCATGTAAGTGTAGGGAATGAGAACATCAAAGTGCCCATTCATAACATCTCCCGAAAACCAAAGTTTTTTTATCCCCTGGAGTGCCTGTCCAAACTTGGAGTGTAGGACTCCATAATAATATACTTGAAACTCATTGGGGAACAACTCTCCCGCTGCCATTAGCTCAGAAATGGTACCATAAGTTTGAGACTTTGACATTTCAGTGAGATACTGAAGCCCATTTGTATAAGAGATTCCTGACGGCATCATTGTAAATGGCTGAAACCTTGACCAATTACTTAAAACATGTCGTACAATGTCAGCCCGAATCTGTACCGCTAAAGACGGAGTTTCATGCACTAAATAAGATATAGATGAGAATAAGCAAGCACCATCTCCCCTAATATTTACTACGCGGTGAGGCATTTGTACTCCATCAACATTAATTATTTCCAGAGACATAATTTGGTCTATTTTTCCAGCGCATCGCGCACAAAAGCAAGGGAACGATGGGAGCACCAGAACTCTGCTCACATCGCGTCGCTTCGTACCGCAAACCGCAAGTACTAAGTCTGTGATAAGCGGAATACCGCTACGCTTTGCACTCACAGGACGGAAGGACAATCCCGACCGCTTTTATATAGTGTCTTGATGATTGATATTCATTATATTATATTCATTGCTTATATAGGAGCCTTACAGTGTGAGATTTATTTCTTTTGTCCCGACACTTGGCATCTCTTGTTAGTAACCAGTTCGTCAATATCAGGCTTGAAATCTTGTGCAGCTGCAACTTTTATGAGGGATGAAAGGTGCTCGATGGTAAGTCTTGAGCGATGTGGGGTTTTGGTAGCTTTCATTAACAGAAACAATTGCTCAAAATGGTAAGTGCTTCCGAACACTGACAGTACTCTCGATGCCAACTTATGGATCTCTGCTCGCTTCGCTCGCCAACCCCTGGTGTTGGGAATGACAAAGAGCGTGATGTATGAATGAGATATAGAATAGTGTGACGGTGTAGATGATGCAAATAGAAAGCAAACAATAAAGTGTGTGGCACAGTGTAAAGGTTTATTGGAAAATTTCTTTGTACACGCCGTTTAAGTGTAAAAGGTAATTCCAGGTCAGAACTTGTAAGGTCAATGAAGATGGTCATTATCGTGATCAGAGTCAACTTTGTCAGAGCTTAGAAAGAGTTGTGTCTCTCCAGGAAGTAATGGAATGACTTGGGTATTTATGTTTTCCACATTAATATTTTTTGGACATAATATAGTGCGTTGTGTTAAAAGGGGCATTTGGTCTAATGAGATTGCTGTTCCAAATCTCTCTGTAACTAAGTCGTCGCAGATAAAGGCTTGAGGAATTGTAATAATATGTGGCTGAAGTCCATCTGTATTGGTGAGTGTACCATCTCTCAGTTGTAATAAGCAATTGTTATGATCTGGTTCTGGACATCGTATCTTTTTTACTAACTGTATCTTTTGAAAGCAATGCCAATTGTCTGCGTATTTTAAGGTGCACTGAACAATAGCTGAGTGCATGGCATCTGGAAGAATAGCTAATCACTGTTTAAAATCTCCTCCTAATAAAAGTACCTTTCCTCCAAATAGAATATTATTATTCATAAACGTTTGTAGAAGTTTATGAATGGTGTTGAGTAAGTGACTTCATGCCATTGTACATTCATCAATAAACAACATTTTTTGAAGACGGATGTCACGTGCAGTGCCACCGTTAATGTTCATAGTGGATACCGATTTGTAGGATCTAATGCAGTTGATAAAGATTTCACTTTCAGGTACATCGTCAGTTAGAATCTTCTGTAGATATTCAGTATATGAATGTAAAGAAGGCAGTCTAATTTGACCCTTTTGACAACAACGTCTAAATGTATTACTTGTATTGCCAGTTGTTTCTTCAGGGAAGTGAACTGAATGACAATGATTGCAAATGACATTCATTAATCCGAATGAATTTTCCCGGTGTATGTTTTGCTTGTGCCGTTTGAGAGGCGCGTTGTTGCATGTGTAGTATTTGGGACGTGTTGTTTTGGAGCTGTAATCGATTTGCCTGTGCTGTGTGAGACGCCCGTTGTAGCCTTCCTTGCCGTTAACGTATGTCTGAGACGGGAGGTGTTTCGTTTTGAATCCGTGCCTGTTGCGATGCAGCACTTTGATTGATAGTTTGCGTCATGTGGATCCAGGATGTAGATTTGTGCATATTTGCGTTGTTGATTTGTTTCAGGGTGCACTGTTCCAATGCGATGCAGTATTTGTGCACATATGGGGAAAGCAGTATGGGCCATTGCCTTTTGGTGGCCTGATATTTACTAAAAGCAAATGAACTATTGTAGGATCTAACGCAGTTCATAAAGTTTTTACTTTTAGGTACATCGTTAGTTAGAAGCTTTAGTTGAGCTTTGCGTTTTTGGAGTCGAGACATTTTTTCTTTTAGAAATATGGATAAGTAATAAGGAGTATTGCACTCACTGTTAATATGGAGACTTTTCTGCGGTTGAACGGTTAATAGTGCCTTATTGTAATGAGATCCACCTATGCTGCATAGCCGTCTATTTTGTTGTTTCTTCCGTGTTCGTGTGTTTGTTCCTGTTATCCTTTCCTTTTCGTTTTGTACCCGTGACCGTGTATTCATGACTTGTTTCTTTCTCAGCATCCGAAATATGGATAAGTAATAAGGAGGGTCGCAGTCACTGTTAATATGTTTCCTTTTCTGCAGTTGAACGGTTAATAGTGCTTTATTGTAAGGAGATCCACCAATGCTGACACCTATGCTGTCTAGTGTGAAGGTGTTGATGTTCACTTTAGAATATGTGGCTTTGGGTGTCACTTCTTATGGATGTGGGGGGGGGAGGGGGGGGTGTGAGGATTGTTGTTGCGCGAGCGTCTTCTTTCTTTTTGTGTTCCTGTGTCTTGTTGAATCCCCCTCTTTGTGTGTGTCCCGTCCCCCGCTTGTAGGGTCTGTGGGGTGGTTTTGTGTTCTTTTTTTTGTGTTCCATGGGCTTGTTGAATCCTCCTCTTGGTGTGTGTCCCGTCCGGTGCCTGTAGGGGGGGGGGGGGGGGGGCCTTGCTGTTGTGCGCGAGCCTCTTTTTTTTTTTTTTTTTTTTTTTCGGGTCTAGTTTCGTGTGCAATGTGTTTCGTGCTTTTCCTGCGTTTGACTTTGCGCCTCATTTCTCCTTTTTGTATGTGCTCACTCCTTTTTTCTGTGGTCTTGTCCGCCACTCGCGGCCCCTCATCCGCCTTTGTCGCCCTCTTTTCTCCACCTTTCTCCGACTCTCGCGGACTCTTTTTGCGCCTGCGCCTCTCGCGGCCCCTCATCCGCCTCTCTCGCCCTCTTTTGTCCGCCTTTCTCGGCTCCTCAGCCGACTCTCGCGGACTCTTTTTGCGCCTGCGCAGTACGTCTTTTTGCAGCTACGGCCCATGGCCGGATGTGCCTGCGTCCATCATCCGGTTTAGCATTCTCGGTTAGTAATATGGATCCTGATGGTTGTGAGGCATGATTTTTTCTAAGTAAAGATCTAGAGACATCAGACACAGCTTGTAATGTGGTTAATTTAGCAGCATTTCTAGTCGTTTTTTATTTTAGTGCACCTACTAACCCAATGTTTCTCAACTTTTTGTTTTTGAGGGCTGCAGCTCTAGTTACCAAGAAACTTTGTGGGCTGCTTAAATAAGAAATCAACATGTTTCCCTGAAAAGGACACAACATATTTACCGAGCAATAACATCAATATTTGTTTAATATTTCTTAAAACTTAACTTTCATAAAAAAACACCAATAATGAAAAATACCAGGCAAAGAGAAACTAGATAATTTTTTTCAATTAGTAAGGACAAAACCAACACCACCACCCTGTTTATTTAATAATAATCATCATCATAATAATAATAAGTTTATTTATATAGCACCTTTCATACAACTCAGAGTGCTTCACAATTATAAAACACAAGATATCAATAAACACAATAATTGTTTATATCAGAAAGGGAAAACAATTTAATTATTTAAATGCTATGTTGAAAAAGTAATGTTTCAAGTTTGGTTTTCAAACTCTTAACAGAAGACACCTGCCATATGTTGAGCGGTAATGTGTTCAGATACAAGAGCATAAAAATTAAAGGCCACTTTTGTGTGTATAACTCTGGGAATAATCAGAAGACCATTAATTGATTATCATAAATATCAGGCATATTTGGTTAAGGATTCCAAGATGTACAGTATGACGGTGCTGAAACATTAAGTGCCTTAAAAATAGTAATCAGATTTTAAAATGAAATCTGTTAATATTTCACTCAGGAATCCTCTCCTGGCTGGGTTTCAGATTCTCTGTTTTGTTTCATTTTTATTCTTTTTTCTATATAAATATGGTTATTTACTTAGTTTCTGTGTATCTATGCAGCCTTTGTTATAAGCATTGTGTTTTGTTGGTGGCAGGATCATCTGCCCAAGTGAAGGTTTCCCACAGTTCCTGCCAGTTCATTTTGAACGTGCTAAGGAATCAATGATTGTTTTTTGCGTCTCTGCTTATGCTTATTGTGCTTTCTGGATGTTTAACCTACTGTGCTGTGTTTGACCTTGCCTTGGATTACTGTTTTGGGACTCTGTTTGCCTTGGATTGCCATTGCTAGCAACTGCTTTTTGCCTGTTTGTGCTTCATGTTACTTCAGAGCATTTTTTTAAGAATAAATGTTTAAGTTAAAGATTTGATGTGGGGCTCTGTATTAATCACCAGGTTTTTGATGGCATTTCCTCCTCTAGTGGGCATTATTGAAACTATTTGCGAATAAAATGCTTGGGAACTCTCCAGTATCACAACAATAAGAACCAGTTAGTAACACAGAAGGCCATGTAAAATTTTCCTAAAATAACATGAAAAATATGCTCTGAAATAACATGATGCTCTATGGAATACAAAAAGGGAAAAACACAGCAGTGCAGAGACACAGTTAACACTTATCAACTCCATAGCACATTCAAATGAACCACCAGGAACAGTGGCAAACCCTTGCCTTTATAAGGCTGAGGACAGTCCCTGGTGGTAATAGGCAGGTTGTCCCACCTGTTAGGGAAGTGCCTACAAAACACATAACAAAGGCTACATAGAAATAAATATCAATATTAACATAAATAAAGAATCAAAATTGAACAAAACAGACATTAAACAAGAATTTGAACCCCACCCAGGAAAGGATTCCTGACTGAAACATAACACTAACAAAATGGGCAACCAGTACAGTGATGTTAAAACAGGTGTAATTTCCTCCCTTATTCTGGTATGTGTCAATTCTCTTGCTGTAGCATTTTGGACCAGCTGTATCCTTTACATTACATGTTTAATTAATATTATTAACTAATTAATAATTTTAAAAATACCCTCAATTATTTACTTGGACAGCTTTTTAAATAAAACTTAAACTTTCACAACTAACAAATGATTATGTTAGTGAACATTAGAGTTTTAGCCCTCCATTACTGTGTGATCACAAAGTGAATATTTGGAGTGACAGATGTCTGTGCTAAATGCATTTCAGCAGCACTACTTCATGCCTCTTTGCCCCAGCATCCATTCCACTGTTCCACCAAGGTTTCAATACTAGTGCCATCACAGACAATCCTCAGTTGAAGAGAACCACCTGAATTATAGGTACAGGTGAATAGTAAATCATGAAAGGGAGAGGATGCAATTAAAGAAGAAAAAGCTTCAATTAAAACATGAACTTCTGGAGTACACCATATACAGCTGATGAAGCTGAGGCTGAGGCACAGTATAACCGACCCTCTACATCAGTGCCAATAAAACTGCTTTCTGAACAAGATAAGTGGTGGTGAACATGTCTGGGCCATACTCATCTGTTGTAGTCTTCTTTTTTCAACTTAATGTATACTTTAACTTTTTTTCATTAGAACTTGAAGGTTGTAATTGTTGCCTCTTCCCGAGATGACTATCACCTAATCATCTTTTACATTCCTCACATTCTCACATTCCAAATCTTGAGCTAGTAAAAACTGGTGGCCTCTTAATTGATCAATCCTCAATCCTTAAGTTGGAACCAAGATGACCCACATATGTGACACTGAACTGTTCAATTAATAATTTCTTGTTGAACCAGCATCTCTTAAAACCAAAATCACAGGCAGCTGTGCTGGTAAGCAACAGCGCACAGCTTCACAGGTCTGTGGGAGACCTTGAACATAACAGCGTGGTGCTTCCTGACTGCTTAAAAGAAAGGAAAAATACACGCCTTTAACAATTAATTCTTACATAGTGTGAACAACAAGGAGGCAAACCAGCTGCTCAAACACCAGACACGGTAGACACAGACACAAGTGCTGCAAAATAAAAGGCTTTTTTACAGTGGGAAACATTTTCCACCCTTTTCCCACTAGCACCAAATACAATATAGGCTAAGAATACAGCACAGAGCACTTCTTTTCTCTTTCTTTCTATTTTTCTTTCCTTCCGACTCAACTGAACTCAACTCCTCCACTGAGAAGGTTTGTCCCTCTTCCTCCCGACTCTGGCTTGTCTCTGTGAGGCAGCTGGCTCCTTTTTAAGATGCACCAGGGAGCATTCCAGGTTGCTCATTAGAAAGGTCTGGAAATACTCCCAAGTGTGGCAGAAGTCCAAAGAAGGGCTCTGAAGCTCTGAAGATAGCACCCATCAAAAGCGATTTCCCTCTCTCCTTCCTTTAAGGAGGTATCCCGGCTGGATAAAGCCATACCTCACAGCTTGAATCCAACTATTTTAATATATTCTGCTATAACTTGATTTATTATCATAATGATTCATGAAGAAACATTTACATATGAACTTAAATGCTATCTAGAATGTATGTATATGTACCAATGTGGCAGCCTGCGAGCATTGGAAGCTGCGTCGTTAGGCAGCAGCGCGCAGCCACATACTGTCTGACTCGCCAGCAAAGGGGCTGAGCTGCTGGAGACGAGTACAGCCGACCACAGACATCCAAGCTTTTTAATAATCAACTCTTAAACTCCTGTATAGCTCAAACTAGCTAACACAATGCAGCTTGCTTTTAACGTGATCATCTAGGATACTCATAAGCCATAATACTATAAATTTAAATGCAATTTAAAAATGTTTATATGTTTAAATTGTTTATGCGCTAGTGTGCAAGCTTTCTTAGTTTTCGTAAAGATTACGGGCCTTGAAGGCTTTTGGAAAATGTAGTCTTTTGTTAGTCAGACGGCCCAACAGATCTGCCATGTCCCAAAACAAAACCTTGCTTACTCAGTTCCCTCAAAAAACACAGCGTCCTTGATTCATAGAAAACAATGCAAGTGAAACACAAGCAGGCCACATTAAAAACAAAAGCAGTGACCTGTAATATAATAGTGCCTGTCTACTGTAAGCCACTTAAAAAAGACGCCAAGCAGCTGCTTTTAATAGTCAGTAGTTCTAAAACCAATAACAAAGCATATCGATCCTTAATCTAAATTCTCAATACTGTTTACTTAATTATGATAACTTATTTTGTATCTTTGGATAAAAGCTTCTGCTATCTATCTATCTAAGCAAATAAATGAAATGTAAATGTAACGAAAGCTCTGATTAAAAAAGTCTTCTCAGTAAGAAAGAACTGATATACAATATGTATGTATGTGTATATATATATATATATATATATAGTATATATATATATATATATATATATATATATATATATTATACAGTACTGTATAATATATATATATATATATATTATACAGTACTGTATATATAGAAACAATTCTCCCTCCAGACAATAGGTGTCAGAAATACTGCAATGGACAGACATTCCACCGGACATGACATAGAATCATACGTTCTTAACCGGGTTGAAGGTTAGTTTCTGCTTCACGCGGAAAAATGGCGACTGAGGGAGATGTGGATTTAGACTTAGAGGCCGATGAGAACTGTACCGGTAAGCCAGTCGAGAAGCCTCGCAAGCATGACAGCGGCGCTGCGGATTTGGAGCGCGTCACCGATTATGCGGAAGAGAAGGAGATCTCAAGCTCCGATCTGGAAACGGTACGGTATGGCCCGGCATGGATTGTTAGACTCAAACAGACGGTGTGCGAGAAACGTGATTGCTGTTGGGTATCTTCTTTGTATACATGTGCTAGTAAATTGTAGGGGTGGCAGGTGGACAACGGAATATTTCGTAATCTGGCTATGAGAAAGTTGCATGCGTTAAGCAAATTTTTTAATTTTATTTTTTTTCATATTCCATTACACGTATCCGTGTGTAGTTAAACCTTTTTTCATTTTTCTAATTGCAATTTTGTGTCTCGGTGGCAAAAAGGGATATCTTACCCAGTAGTAGTGGGGACCCAGTGTTAAAATGTATCCGAATAAAGTGTAAAAAAAAAAAAAAAAAAAAAAAAGGTTAAAGGTTATTTTCACTTTAAAAAGAAAAAAACAAAATATTTTGGTTGTAAAGCGTTCATCAGGTGCGCAATTAAAAAAAAAAAAAATAAAAGTGGTAAACATTCACTGATCGGCCACAAAATTAAAACCATCTGCTTGGTATAGTTGGAGGTCATCCTCGTGCTGCCAAAGAGCTCTGGCCCTTCGAGATATGGACTCCACAAGACTACTGAAGGTGTTCTGTGGTATGTGGCACCAAAACATTAACAGCAGATCCTTTAAGTTTTGTAAGTTGTTAGTTGGTGCCCCCGTAGATTGAACTTGTTTTTCCAGCCCTCCACTGTTGCTCACACAAACGTTGGAATTTATAAAAGAAATGTTGGCGAGGGAACAGGCGTAAATTTACAACAATGTTTCATGCTTACACAACATTTCAGAGAAAAGCCAAGCAAAATGATACCTTTTATTTCAGAGAATAAGAGAACATTTCAGAGAAACTGGGAAATAACGACACCTTTGATCAAGTAGGGAAATGCAGCTAAATCAACTAAATGACGATCTGCACGCATGGTAATTAATCCATATCAGCAATTTGTTATTATATGTGTTGATTTGAAAAACCTGAACAGTGATGAGTATGATATACAGACTGTTATTTTAGTTCTTTTAATATTGCCAATGCTGTGTATTTGTACTAAAGAACTTTAGGTTATTTGTCAGTTTATATCAGCTACCTGTTGTCACTTCTCACGGAACTGGTGCATCAAGTCCGGAATATCTGAGCCAAGCTACACTCCATCAAGCACACTGTTCTGGAAAGCATTAACTGACCAGTGAAGCACTTTATCCAATTTTTGTATGGTGTGGGTGCACATGCATAAAACATAACATGTTTTTGCTAACATAAAATGGTAATTTACTGCAGTGTCCTGTTCTCGTAACCCAATCTAAGCAATTTATTGCACCCATATTGCAATAAGGGCACCTAGCCTCATCCCTTTCCCAGTACTTCCAGAAAGCAAATAAGAAACACTATAATGGTGCACATGATCCTGAACTCTCAGTTGCGGAGCACAGCCAGACACTCTTGTATACAGATGGTGAAGTCTTGATGCATCAGGTGAGAGACTGCGTTATCAGCCAATGAAGTTCTGCAGCACTGTGATTGCATTTATATGAGGTTAATTAACATGCTCCATATATGCATATTTCAGGGCATTGTTCGAGGTACGCCCACATGTGCACATTTCAGGGCATTGTTTGAGGTACGCCCACATGTGCACATTTTCGTAGTGATTGTGATTTGTTAAGGGCAAGTTGTGTAGAAAAGTGTTTATACCAGGTTTTATAAATCTGTTAATTTTTTTTTTCTGGCATTCAGATATTCTCGCACTCAAATCCATGCACACTCTTAGAAATGAGTCCCCTGGTCACCTGCTTTCATTGCACTATGGTCCAGTTCTGACAATTGCATGCCCATTGTTGGCACTTTTGGTGGTGAATTGATGTCAGCATGGGCACTCAGACTAGCCCGTGGCTTTACTTTCTCATATGCATAAAGCTGCAATGCACTATGTTCTGACACCTTTCTCTCATGGCCAGCATCCGCTTTTTCAGTAGTCTGTGCTATGCTACATTAGCCCTTCTGTGTGATCAGACCAGACAGGCTACCCTTCACTCCCCACATGCATCAGTTAGGATTACCCAGTCGCTGGTTAACCAGTTGTACTGCCTTGGACTTTGGTAGATACTAACCACTGAATATTTGGAATACCTCACAAGACCTGCTGTTTTGGAGATGGTCTGACTTAAAGTCGCTTCGATCCTTACACTTTTCCATTTTTCCTCCTTCCAACACATTACAAGAACTGACAGTTCACTTGCTTCATAATTCACTGCTCAAAAATAATTATGGGAACATTTTAAATCACACATCGGATCTCAATGAACAAAATATTCAAGTGTAAAATCTTTGCTGAGTAAATACTGTGTAATTCGTTGAGATCAAAATGATGTAACAACGGTCATTGGAAACCAAAATCGCCAACCCATTAAGGGCTGGTTTCAACATCACACCAAAAATCAAAGTCCAAAATTGAAATCACAAGCTCATCCAACTTGCGTGAATTACATCATGGCAACTCATAATGTGCCTCAGTAGTGTGTATGGCTTCCAGGTGCCTGTATGTACTCACAACAACATCGGGGCATGCTCCTGATTAGATGGCAGATGTTGTCCTGGGGGATCTCCTCTCAGAGTGAGCTCCTGGACAGTCTGTGGTGATACTTGGCGGCGTCGGATGCATTTATTCAAAACTTCCCAGAGGTTCTCAGTTGGATTCAGTCGTCATCCAGCAACTACTTTCACCCTCTGGCCACATGAGGCCAGGCATTGTACTGCACCAGCATAAGCTCTGACAGTGGCTCTGAGGATTTTATCCTAACAGCAGTCCGGGAACTATTGCCTAGCATGTGGAGGTCTGCCAAACTGGCCATGCTGGATCATGGTGCTGGATGTGTAACATTCACCATGGTGTCTCCAGTCTCTTTCACGTCTGTCACATGCTCACTGTGAACCTGCTCTCATCTGTGAAGAGAACGGGGCACCAATGGCGAAGCTGCCGATTGTGGTATTCTTAGGTGAATCCCAGTTGAGCTGCATGATTATGGGCTATGTGCACGGGTTCCAGTAGAGGATGTCGGGCCCTCATGCCAACCTCATGGAGTCTGTTTCTGACGGTTTGGGCTGAAACATGCATGCCAGTAGCCAGCAGGAGGTCATTTTGTAGGGCTCTGGCAGTGCTTCTCCTGTTCCTCCTCACACAAAGAAGCAGGTTGATGCCCTTATACAGTCCTGTCCAGCTCTTCTTGTTTAATGGCATGTCTCCTGGTATCTCCTTCATGCTCTAGGTGGGAGATACAGCAAACCTCCTTGTGACTTAATTTAAAGATGTGCCTTCCTGGAGAAGATGGACTACAGGTACCTCCTCATGCTACCAGTAGTGACAAGGACACTATCAACAGTACAACACTAGAGAAGAATCAGTCGGGGTGAATAAGGAGAGAGCAATTGTCTGTGGCCACCACCTGCAAAACCATTCCTTTTTTGAGGGATGTCTAGCTGTCACCTCTCCAGTGCACCTGTTGGCACTTGCATTTGCACCAAAGTCAGGTGAAGTTAATTCTCAATCACTTATGCTCCTAACTGGACAAATTGCTATCCCTGAACTTTAACTGACTTGGTGTTAGACTGTGAAGATTAAGTGTTCCCTTAATTTTTTTGAGCAGTGTATATCTTGCCCCTTGACAGATGCCATTGTAACAAGATAATCAATGTCATTCATTTAATCTGTCCGTGGTTTTAACGTTGTTGCTGTTCAGTGTAAATATTGTTTTTGTTTTTTTTAGTGTGTGTCTTTGAAGCCCTGTGAAAGAATTAAGAGTACTTACAGAGAGGTCAATGTTGCTGTGGTCAAGGGATAAGAAAGTGTTCTATAGTATGCTTTTAGTTTTAATGGCTCAAATGTGTTCTCTAAAATGGTCTGCTAGCCGTCTCCCTGTTTCACCTATTAAGAAAAGGGTGAGAATGAATACCTGCAGCCACTTGGGCCCTCCTGCTCTACGTGATTTCTTCAAGGACCTCTTTTGTGCGTCAGTGGCGCTCAATCAGTCTTAAGCTACTAAAGACTTTTTTATCAACGTTTTGAATAGTTCTTGTCTGGAGCATTTTCAATATATCAGCAATTCATCTCAAAATATCCTGGTCTTTTTCTATTTTGTCTACAAAACTAACTTTCCCAACTCCTAATTTTCTGTTTTATCTTCGCCAGTTGGAATGCAGGTAGTGATAAACATCTTTGGTACTGTACCTCCTTCAATCAGGGAAAAATAATCAACATAATGGATTAACCAATAGGCATAGTTCCTTTGTCTGGATTGACAGGTGACAAAATCATCATGCAAAGAGGTAATTTTGAAGTAGCTCTGGCATTAAAAGAGCCATTTAGAATCATAGTGTTTGGGAAATTTAGTGTTGTGAAATAAAAACAGAATTAAAAACAAAGCCATTTTAAAATAAAACCTTCAATAATTAAATGTAAGGTAAATACATTATTGACCCAAAACAAAATAATGACATTTTATTTCATAATAATGAATTAATTTTTATTTAATAATGTGTTTGTCAGTGTCCAACCCGCTATTTGTTTGTTTCACAATTTAATGACATACATACCAGATGGACCAGATGCAAGCATATTGTTGCTAACACTGTGAAACAGTGACTCCTGTTATAACTTAAGCTACCTGGTGAGGAATTTGTCTGACCTCTGTGAAGTGAGGTGCAGACAAGAAATTTGCATAGCTTACGTGGTTGACAGAAGGAGTTTTAGAAAGGGTTAGCCTTTCTGCCTGTTCCAGAAAGAAAGGTCTGAATAAATCTGGTTCAGTTACTGGAGCAAATAATGCTTTAAAACTAACCTGCAAATTGCTGGTTTAACATGAAGGATTAACACTTTTAATTAGGGGTGTGACGAGACGCTTTTCCCACGAGACGAGACACGAGACTGGGTTCACGAGAACGAGACGAGACTTTTAGACATTTTTTTTTAAAGAAATCCTCAATGTTTAAATATATAGCAAAAATAGCCTTTTATTTAACTGAAAAACACAAAATTCAAAAAATGCATGTCCATTTTGAAATCAACTTTATGAAATAAAACTTCTATTTTGATGAATGATATGCAGTAATAACATGTAAACACTGCAAAATATTTTGCCACAAACTGACAGGCAATTAATTGCACAATAAAATTAAATAGTATAAATAAAAATAATTAATAAACAACACAAATATCCCTTTACGTGCAATTAACCATAATTAGTGTAACTATCAAAGTAGTGCTGTCTTAAAACTCAGAGTGCAAACAATGAACAAAATTTTCTTAAGCATGGAAAAAGAGCTTAGACCTAGGTAATGAGGTAAGGACCTATACAGAACAGCCTAAGATATGGTCATGTTCTTTTTTAAGAATATAAGCATGTCTACATTTTCTGGCAGCAAGTGTGACCTCTGGGCAGTAACTATGTCTCCTGCAGTTGAAAAGACACGCTCACTTGGAACAGAGGTCGCAGGAATGGAAAGATATTCTTTGACAAGTGGAGACAGCAAAGGATATTTGGAGCTATTTTCTCTCCACCATGTCAGAGGGCAGCAACTAAGTGGGATAGATGCCTCTCTTCTGTAAAGTTCAGTTTCCCTCTCAATTCCTTTGCTGGGCTGTTCTGTGTTCGAGAAAGAGTCCCCTAGCAGATCCTCAAGTGCTGTCTTCTTGGAAGCAGGTTCCTCTTCTGACTCAGCTCCGCCTTCAGCTTCAAGAGCCCCCTCGCCCCCATGTGTGGAACAATGAGCTAATGCCTCTTCCTTGTGCTCCATACTCTTCTCATCTGTGGGCTTTAAGCAGCAGAAACACTGGCTTTAACATTAGCAAGCAGCAAAGCAGTCCCCCTCTCTCTTTTAACACAAATACACTCACTCTGATGCTCTCGTGTTTACAACACACACACACAAACACAGCATGAACCTATTAAATCCATTAAAATTTGGTACTGGGAAACATAAATCTTCTGGGGAAAAAAAAATCAAGTCAATGATACCTGGTTTTGCTGCAACTATTCCACCCTTTTCTGTATCCTCTGAAAGACTGCCTCACGCTGGTTGCAGTCTAGCTGCAGTAGAGACTGGAATCTTGGGTCCAGCGCAGTGCTCTCCAGCAGGTAGTTGTATACATCCCCACTGTATCTGCCTGAAATATTGCTGAGAATTGCTCTCTTTGTGTCGGCCACAGTGGGGGAATCATTGTCATTTGGTGCCATGTTTTGTTCTATCATGTTCTTCAGTGGCACGATGAGAGACACTGTGGGCCTCTTCTCTTCACACAAGACAGTGGTAGCTGTCTTTAAAGGATTCAGCAGCTTCACAAGAAATTCGGCATTGACAATGTCGCAGGTATCCAGTGTGTCAATGTTTCGGGCATTTTGTCTTATTTCTGGGCTGGTGAGCGCTGCTGCTATAGCAGCCTGCTGCTCCAGGTAACGAACCAGCGTATCCAATGATGAATTCCATCGCGTGGTGACGTCCATTATTAATTTGTGCGGTGGCAGTTGTAGCAGCTTCTGCTTAGACGTCAGTACCACGGCAGCTGTCGAACTCCGGTGAAAAAAAGCAGTTACACGTCTCACCCACCCGAGCGACACGCGCAACACCGAGGCCAGCCTGTGTAGCGAGATTTATTGTGTACGCGAAGCATTTGATGTGCGGCTCAAATCCTGCCTCGCGCACAGCCACATCCATATTACACGCATTGTCTGTTACAATAGCGATGCAATGGTTTGGCTTTTTAAGACCCCACTGTGTGACAGCTTCTTGTAAAACTTCAGCGACGTTTGCCCCTGTGTGTGATTCAAAAAGTGGGCGCGTCTGCAGTACAAAATGTACCATTTCCCAATTACTGTTGATAATGTGGGCTGTAATTGTGATATAGCTATGTGTACACCTAGAAGTCCAACCGTCAGTAGTTATGGCGATGGTTTCTGCCTCTTTCAGAGCCTGTACAACGTTTACCTTGCACTTCTTGTAGAGGGTCGGGACCACCATGCGAGTAAAATGTGCGCGTGACGGGATGGCATACTTTGGTTCCAGTGTGTGGATGAGTCGCCGAAATCCCAGATTTTCCACCACAGAAAATGGTCTCATATCGGCTGCAATGAAAACGCTGATGTCTCTTGTTATTGCTGTGGCTCTTGCATTGGATGGTGGAAGTTTAGCTGCAAAGGCATTTGTTATGGTTGTTTGCCCTTTCATGCGAACTGAATTGCTTTCCATTTTCTTCACAGGCGCAGCTTTTAGTAACGAGCTGTGGTTGTTTTCTAAATGCTTTTGCATAGTGCTTGTGTTAGCAGAGGTGTACGGTATTCATTTCTTACAGTGTTTGCAAATTGTCTTTGTCTTGTCTGTCATTTTTTCGCCGTTTCCTATTTCCACAAGGAATCCAAAATGTTGCCACACCAACGATTTAAATGTCGCGGGCGCATCTTCTATCCTTACTTCTCCCTCACACTCCATCATGCCAATAACGCAAGGATATCGTCACGTTCTCGCGAGACCAGACGCATCTCACGAGACAAATCTGATCTCGCGAGATCTTGTACCACGAGATCTCGTCACACTACTACTTTTAATTAAAGAATAAAATATCCAGTCATTGCCAGGTAGTATTGCCAGGTGTACATTTTGGCACAATGAAACAATTTACTACACAAACTTTTTAACTGTTTTACACATTTATTCTTTCAGTGATATTTCTTTACGTCATCTCCCTTTCTTTGGTTGCTGCTGCTGTGTTGCTCCTGTTTTGGAGAATATGCCGATAATTGTCACACATTGCCACCAGCACATTTTGCTCTCCTGGTATGAAGGATGTTCCCTCTGTTTCTTAGACTGGTAGTCTGTGGTTGATCAAGTATTCAGTGCTCAACTCATAAGGGCTTATAAATTTTGCTGTGAACACTTGTTAATGTGGCTCAGCCTATCTGGGGTCGTGTGAGCTGATTGAAATCCGGTTTTGCAGAACCATATAATCCGCTGGTATAAAATCACTCTACAGCGAAACAGAATTCATCCTGATATCCAAGATTATCTAATCTCTCCTTCTGTAACTGACCTCAGGGGGAAAAAATGATCTGAAACCCTTCATTGACAATGGGTGTGAATTTTTAAATACCAGGGTAGGCTGACTGAAGCTGTAAACCTCATATTTGATATGGGTTTTCCAGATTTAGCAATAGTAAGAAACCACAACTGTTTAGAACTATATGAGATTAGACAAATTCCTTCAATCTAAAGTGGCATCTGTAAGAGCCTTCTAGGAAGCAGGGGTAGAATCCTGTTGTCTTTGAAAGGGAAGGTGCAGTCCACAGCTTGTCTTGAATACCTCAAAGGACTCGCCAGAAGACCTCCACCTGTTGGAAGTGAATCTGTTTCTCTTTGACTGGTTGTAGATACATACTTAACATTTGTTGGTAAAAGCCACCTGGCACTTCATGACTGAGTAGAATGGTATGTGGAACGTTCTTGTGAGGTGCAACACTTGATGGCTGTATAAGGATAAGTATAGGGTTATCTAAAAGTTCTTAAAGCTTGAGACCCCTTTTTGCCAAGGAGGTCTGCTTCTGACCCTGGAAGTGATTCCTGGTAAGACTCTTACAAAATAGAGCACTTTCAGCATAGAGAATTGAAGGAAGGCTGACTAGCAGTTTAGAAGGATAGTATGATGACAAGTGGGAGAGAGTGATTTTTGTGGAGTATGAGAGGTGGGCGAGTAGATGAAACACTATCAGTCTGATGGGTTGGCTCAAGTTTGTGTAAGAGTATATCAGGATGTTTACTAGTCAAGTCTTATTCTCCTATACTGTGATTTCTTCTTGATAAGACACATCTCTTATAAATTTATTAATGTAAACCTTTGACATTATTTCCATTGTTGAGACATATGGTCAATGTTAAAGTCATTTGGTACTGAATATTTTGGTGCCAACTTAAATATTACTCCTGCTAAAGTTGTTTTAATTTTTTTACTCATGTTAAACATTTTCAGGTACAAAAATTGTGGTAAATATATTTTTACCTGTATGTTGACAAAGGTGGAATGGTGGGTGGTGCTTCTGTCTTACAGACTCAATGTCCTGGTTTAATATTCTTCACATGGAGGATTTTCCTTCTGTAGTTTGCAGGTTTTTTCCCACTCTCTACATGGGTTTCCTCCCTCATTCCCATAGATGTGCTGACTGTATGTTGAATGATGATTCCAGATTTTTTGTGGAGGTGTAAGTGAGTGGACCCTCTGACATCCCATCCAGGGGGTTTATTCTGTCTCGTGCATAGTGTTCTGGGACAGGCCCCATCTTAAACTTGATTAAAAGAGAGAATATTAGTTTTTAATGTATATGTTGAGAAAATCATTGTGCACAATTATTTTGTCTATTTATATAAGATGTAACTGCATGCATGTCTCGTCAAAATACATGTCAAAATATCACAATAGAATCGTGACATAGTTTACCAAGTAATAGCTCAATAAAAAATATTTAGCGTTGTTTGTAATAACACAATGTTTAATTTGTCATTCTTTTCAGTACAACAATTTTGTAAATGTTCAGTCATTAAACACTTGAACACACTGCATTGTTATGTTGTCTATAATTGTGCAAGTGTGATCGTAGTGACTTGGAGCACAAGTTAAAATTGCAGCAGTGCAACTCAAGGTAAAAGGTGCATTGTAACTGCCTAGTTTACCTGTGTCAGCCTGGTGGAGTTATCCATATTACTAACCGAGAATGGTAAACTGGATGGCACGGACGCAGGTACATGGCGATGGACGCAGGAGACATAGTGCGCAGGCGCCTACAGCGTGCGTCTCATAAACCGCAAGCGATGTCTGATCCACCGCGAACGAAGGAATCATGGCTCAATAACGAAAGAGCTCAACTAACGAAGGAGTCACGGCTCAGAAATGAAAGAACTCAACTAACGCCACACAGAAAAGAAGATTCTGCACTGCACCCCAGAGTCAAACGGAAGACACTACGCAGTCCACAAAGATAGTACGAAAGGCGCAGGCGCCTACAACACGCTTCTGAAGTAAACGACCACACTACACAGCATGGTCCGGGTAATAAGAATTAACGAACTCTCCGTATTAAATGTTCGGCATCCTCACACGTCCAAACCATATAGCATATGTGAATCACATTACCATAATGCATTATTAACAGTACAACCACAGAAAACGCTCCATATTAACAGTAAGTGCGATTATCCATATTACTAACGGTAGACAACGAATAACTAATGGAGTCACGGTCACGGCTCCAAAACGATCCAGCTCAACTAACGGAGCTACAAAAACGAGCCCGCATGGATAAAATCATTAAACGTGGGCGCCTACAATGCGCGTGTGAAACCGCGGAAGCAAAACTGTCTCGGCTCCAAAACCAAACCGCTCGACTAACGGAGCTACAATAACGAGCCCGCATGGACAAATACAATGAACATAGATGCCTACAACGCGCATCTGAAACTGCGGAAGCAAAGCAGGCACGGGTTGAAAACGAAAGACCACAACTGACGGAGATACACAAATGAGCCCGCCTGAATATAATCAGTGAACGCAGGCGCCTACAACGCGCAATCTGAAATGCCGCAAGCAAAGCAGGCATGGCTCCAAAAAGAAAGAGCTCGACTAACAGGGCTACAAAAAACGAGCCCCCGGATAGAAACAATGTATGTAGGCGCCTACAACGCGCTTCTCAAACAACGCAACCAAAGAAGTCACGGCTCCAAAACGAAACATCTCAACTGACGGACATACAGAAACGAGCCCGCCTGAATACAATTAATGAACGCAGGCGCCTACAACGCGCCTCTCAAACAGCAGAGGCAATAGATAAACGGCAAAGAAAGGAACGACAAACAGCCGCTAAACAATTCCGCCAATTAGCTGACAACGCATTCTGTAATGAGTCCACTATTAATGAACATTCATTAGGATTAATGAATATCATTTGCTGTCATTGTCATTCACTTAACTTCCCTGAAGAAACAACTGGCAATACAACTAATGAGTTTACACGTTGTTGTCAAAAGAGTCAGGTTGGACTGCCTCCTTTAGATGACTTTCCTGAATATCTACGGAAGCTTCTAACTAACAATGTACCCGAACGTAAATACTTTATGGACTGCATTGGATCCTACAATAGATCATTTGCTTTTGCATCTACCGGGGTAAATATCAGGCCACCAGCTGGCAATGGCCCATACTGCTTTCGCGTATGTGGACAAATACATTGGATTGGATCGGTGCACCCTGAACCAAATCACGAACGCAAATATGCACAGATCTACGTGTTGGATCCAGATGTCGCAATCTATCACCGAATGACCCTTCCTGAAAACAAGCAATACACAGAGCTGATAATGAGAAACGTCACTGAAGTCATAAACAGTCACCCATTAGCTAAGTCTACAAAAGTACTTACAGGATCACATTCTAACGATACTGTTTTGATTCCTAGAGTTGACCTTACAAGTTCTGACCTGGAATTACCTTTTACACTTAAACGATGCCAATTTCCCAATAAACCTGCATTTGCCATGACAATCAACAAATCCCAAGGACAAACCATGGACAGAGTTGGCATATACCTCTCTGAGCCTGTACTTGGACATGGACAACTTTATGTAGCCTTCTCAAGAGTTCGGCGTTCATCTGACATTAAAGTTAAAGTTGTAGATACTCCATACCAAGGAAAACTCATTCAAGGACAACACACCATCTTTACTACAACAATGTATTTCGGGTTTCCCAACACCAGGGGTTGGCGAGCGAAGCGAGCAGGGGGCGGAGCCCCCTAGTCTTGTCAGAATTTATAGAGTTTTGCTTAGAAGCTATGAACTCCCTCTTTTGACATACATACTCCGAGCTCAAGGGTATACATGTAAATGGGGATGTACAGTAGATTGACTTGTAAACAGAATGCATTATCCAAGGGCGTTGCCTTTGCCTTGGTTATTCCCAGTACCCCGCCTCTAACCAGTTATGTATTATTACTTGACAGCTGAGCCTGTTTCTTTACCCAAGGGTCCAGATTATTTGGCCTCCAATCCAATGACTTGGCTACATGTCTCCAGGTCAGTCATTGAACTTTTGTCCAAACTGATCTAGGGCCAAGTACATAGTGAGTAGCACCGAAATCCAATAACAAATGGTTCATTTGGATTTACATCAGGTTGTGTTGTGGAGAAATCTTCAGTTAAACACAGTCAGTCTTCAGAAAGGAGGTCAGAATTCAGACTTTACTGCATAGCATAGGAAACAGTTGCAGAGCTCACAAAGCTGTCTCAGTTCATGAAATGAGTAATTAGTAAATTCAGCGAGTTTACATTTATTACAATTCTTATCACTTAAGCAAATACTCTCCTCCTTTTAGTTCTTCCCATCATTATCTAATGTTCAAGCCCACCATTATCTAATGTCCATCACTTGACCGAAACTGCCTTCATTACTTCATACCCTGTCTGAGACCTGTTTATCGATCAATTCTCACCAGCAAGTCAGTATCAGGAGGACCCACACATAAGATACTGGGCCGCTCAAATGAATAGTTTCTTGTTGCACAAACATCCCTCAACTCTGAAGGTCAAAGCAGCTGCATCTCTAAGAAAATGCACGGTTTCTTATAGAACACACTTTTCTTGTTGTATCATCACTTCATGTTCGTGTCCAAGCAGGTGGATAGGCAGGCAGAGGCCTATTTGCTGCAAGTGAAAATAAGTGGCCTATTTGTCTTTCTCTCATGGTTGAAGTCTTAGTAACTACATTTCTTAAAACAATGGTCTGTTTAGCTCTCTCAAAGTAAACAGTGTTTAAAAGTTTTAAACTTAGCAGCAAGATATTGGTGGTTTGCAGTTGCAAAGAGAAAAATATTAAAATATGCAGGCACAGGCTTTTTTCTGATGTAGCCGTCACTATACTAGCGTACATTGGCATGTACTGCTTATTTTCATACATGCTTATGATTATCTTTGAATATATGTAACTCATCAACTTTAAGAATATACTTTTCTATAGTTGTCAATTCCTGCCAATCATGACCCTTTAGATTACGCCATCTTTTACCATGTGAGTGTTGAAATCTTTCTTGTGCATTTGTAAATGCATTTTTAAATTAAGTGTCACATTCCCAGGTACCCATTCTTATACTGCAGGTAATTGATAACTTTTATGGTCAATTTATAAAAGAAAATGTTGAAACTCCCCATGCTTAGATGAAGAGAAATCCCACAAAATGTGATATAGAACTGTTAGAACAAGATTGTAGCATTTCAAGACATTTTGTTCGGCCAATTTTTTTTTTTTTTTTTTAAGCTGAATATAAAGAGCCAATAACACCTTGAAAAGAAGCTTTTCTGCAGATGTATCTCTGCTTATCAAGTATTGAAACAACTGGAACAGTTCTATGGAACTGGCATGCTTAGTACTCATAACTATCAAAGCACAGAAAAACAGTTGCCAGCCCGTTATGACCAGTCTCTATCATCAGCTGTCTAAGATATATGGATATGTTGTTGCTTAAACCTTTCTGCAAACATGTTAATCATGTCCTTTGAATAGTTTCTTCATTAAGGCGATATGGGTCATCAGCTGCATGAGACAGACAGTGATTTAGAAATTAGCAAAATAACAATAGTATTTTCCTGGCAACTTCAGTTTTCTGATGTGTGTGGAGAATGCCCCTCCTCGAACCGCCTCCTTATCGTGGTGGAGGGGTTTGCGTGTCCCAATGATCCTAGGAGCTCTGTTGTCCAGGGCTTTATGCCCCTGGTAGGGCCACCCAAGGCAAACTGGTCCTAGGTGAGGGATAAGACAAAGTGTAGTTCAACAGACCTTCTATGATGAATAAAAAATTTGGACGGCATTTTCCCTTGCCCGGACGCAGGTCACCGTGGCCCCCCTCTGGAGCCAGGCCTGGAGGTGGGGCTTGATGGTGAGTGCCTGTTGGTCGGGCTTGCACCCATGGGGCTCAGCTGGGCACAGCCCAAAGAGGCACCGTGGGTCCCCCTTCCCATGGGCTCACCACCTATGGGAGGGGCCAAGGAGGTTGGGTGCAGTGTGAGTTGGGTGGTGACCGAAGGCGGCGGGGACCTTGGCGGTCCGATCCTCGGCTACAGAAGCTGGCTCTTGGGACATGGAATGTCGCCTCTCTGAAGGGGAAGGAGCCTGAGCTAGTGCGTGAGGTTGAGAGGTTCCGGCTAGATATAGTCGGGCTCACCTCGACGCACAGCTTGGACTCTGGAACCAGTCTCCTTGAGAGGGGCTGGACTCTCTACCACTCTGGAGTTACCCCCAGTGAGAGGCGCTGAGCGAGTGTGGGCATACTAATTGACCCCCGACTTGGAACCTGTACATTGGGGTTTACCCCGGTGGAGGAGAGGGTAGCCTCCCTCTGCCTTCGGGTGGGGGGGACGGGTCCTAACTGTTGTTTGTGCGTATGCACTGAACAGCAGTTTGGAGTACCCACCCTTTTTGGAGTCCCTGGAAGGGGTGCTAGAGGGCATACCTTCTGGAGATTCCCTCGTACTGCTGGGAGACTTCAATGCTCACGTGGGCAATGGCAGTGAGACCTGGAAGGGCGTGATTGGGATGAATGGCCCCCCTGATCTGAACCCGAATTGGCTTCGATAGTGGGGGAGGATGCCGGTCAGGCCTGGTAGGCCCAAACGTGTTGTGAGAGTCTGCTGGGAACGTCTGGCAGAGCCCCCTGTCAGAAGAAGCTTCAACTCCCACCTCCGGCAGAACTTCGACCACGTCTCAAGGGAGGTGGGGGACATTGAGTCCGAATGGGCCATGTTCCGTGCCTCTATTGTTGAGGCGGCTGACCAGAGCTGTGGCTGTAAAGTGGTCGGTGCCTGTCGTGGCAGCAATCCCCAAACCCGTTGGTGGACACCGGCAGTGAGGGATACCGTCAAGCTGAAGGAGTCCTACAGGACCTTTTTGTCCTGTGGGACTCTGGAGGCAGCTAATAGGTACCGGCAGGCCAAGCGGAATGCGGCTTCGGTGGTTGCTGAGGCAAAAACTCGGGCATGGGAGGAGTTTGGGGAGTCCATGGAGAACGACTTTCGGACGGCTTCGAGGAGATTCTGGTCCACCGTCCGGCGTCTCAGGATGGGGAAGCAGTGCAGTGTCAACACTGTATATGGTGGGGATAGTGCGCTGCTGACCTCGACTCGGGACGTTGTGGGTCGGTGGGGGGAGTACTCTGAAGACCTCCTCAATCCCACTAGCATGCCTTCCAATGAAGAAGCAGAGCCTGGGGACTCAGAGGTGGGCTCCCACATTTCTGGGACTGAGGTCACCGAGGTGGTCAAAAAACTCCTTGGTGGCAGGGCCTCGGGGGTGGATGAGATACACCCAGAGTTTCTCAAGGGTCTGGATGTTGTATGGCTGTCTTGGTTGACACGTCTCTGCAACATCGCATGGATATCAGGGACAGTGCCTCTGGATTGGCAGAATGGGGTGGTGGTTTTTATATGTAAGCATATTTAAATATATATCGCGGATTTTTCGCTGCTTCGCGGGTTTCTGCGGACAATGGGTCTTTTAATTTCTGGTACATGCTTCCTCAGTTGGTTTGCCCAGTTGATTTCATACAAGGGACACTATTGGCAGATGGCTGAGAAGCTACCCGGCTTACTTTTCTCTTTCTTTTGCGCTGACTTTCTCTGATCCTGACATAGGGGGATTGAGCAGGGGGGCTGTTTGCACACCTAGACGATACGGACGCTCGTCTAAAAATGCTGAAAGATTATCTTCACGTTGTGATCTTTTGTGCAGCTGCTTCCTGAAACGACATGCTGCACGGAGCTTCGCATACTTAAAAGCTCGAAGGGCACGTATTGATTTTTGATTGAAAAACAAACTCTGTCTCACTTTGTCTGCTCCTGACGGAGGGGGTGTGAGCTGCCGCCTTCAACAGCTTTGTGCCACGGTGCTTCACATACTTAAAAGAAAAACAGCCCTATTGATCTGTTTGCTTTTCTCTATCTCTGTGACAGTCACTGCTCCTGACAAGCACTCCTTTGAAGAGGAAGATATGTTTGCATTCTTTTAATTGTGAGACAGAACTGTCATCTCTGTCTTGTCATGGAGCACAGTTTAAACTTTTGAAAAAGAGACAAATGTTTGTTTGCAGTGTTTGAATAACGTTCCTGTCTCTCTACAACCTCCTGTGTTTCTGCGCAAATCTGTGACCCAAGCATGACAATATAAAAATAACTATTTAAACATATGGTTTCTACTTTGCGGATTTTCACCTTTCGCGGGGGGTTCTGGAACGCAACCCCCGCGATCGAGGAGGGATTACTGTGTGTTGAGATTAAAGTCGACATTTCAACTTTAATCTCATACTTTATTTTGTCATTAAAGAAGAATGTCTTAAGATGAAGTTTTAATTTACTAGAGTTTCTCAAACCCTATTGTAACTGAAGTAGCATGTTAAATGTTTCATAATGTAAGTGCCCCCCCAACCTGGTCATTTACTGCTACATGCTTTTTAAACAGAATTTCTTGTGTGCTAAGAGGAGCCACGGTCAGCAATCGTGACACAGAATACATTAACTTCATGCTCTTATAGCTTTCTGAATATTTAGAATATTGAGATTTATACTTCATACCATTTTCATGATGAGATGCATTAAAATATATTGCATTTTACAGATAAATTGTTAATTTAAATAATAATTAAACATCTTCAGGGCACAGAAGTTGCACTGCTGCTTCTAGTAACAGGGTCACATTCCGGATGTTCTTATCCTGGAGTTTGTACGTTTCCCTGGTGGGATTTCTTGGCTTGCTTCAGTTTTCATCCAAAGGTATTCAGGTTAGGGAATCTGGTGATGCTAAGTTGACGCTAGCGTTTGTGTGTGCTCGTATTCGGCTTGCGATGAGCTGGGGTCCCGTCCAGGGATTGTTCCTGCCTCATACCCAGTACTTGCTGGGACAGGCACGATGATGGATGGATGCATGGAATAATTAAGCAAGTATAATGAAGATTTTTAAATGTTCCTTAAAAGTTTTGAATTCAATGGATGTTCTTATGAGCAAGCTTACTTTATTGCAGCTCTGCTGTGTCTTTCAAATGTACCAAACCCAAGTTCCTATCCTTCTGTTTTCTTTATCCACATAACCAATCACCACAGAATAAAGTCTTCATGAAAGTAAAATTAGCTATAAACTTAGAACACTGAGTGTTCAGAAATTTTAAGGAACACTAAAAAAATCTTGTGCGCACGGGCTGATCTACTGCAATACCTTGCGTAAACGAGAACTGCAACTAAATTACTGTAAAGCTTAGATAAGCTGGGGCTGAAAAGATCAGATTTTGTGATTGGACAATTTACCAATCACTGATCGTCTTTTTTTAATGAAAATCAGCCGATTTACATTGGCGGCCAATCAATTGGAGCATCCCTAGTTTTTAATTAAGTAGAACTCTTTTCTAGAGGGATGTTTCTAGTTACTGGAAGTTGGAACACCAAAATTAAATGGTTGGTACAGGAAGTAAAACTTTGGTGAAGAATGTTTATCTCTTATATATATTTCTCTTCTGGTTCGTCCTGCTTCCATCTTCAAAACCGGTCCCACCCACACGGCATTTCTCGATTCCTATTCATTGTCTTCCATGTCATGCACTATACTGGCATGCTGAGCGTAATACATCCAACAAGTACTCGAGGTGCTGCCACAACGGTAAAGTAGCTTTACCACCTTTGCAGGGGCCACCTGTGTCTTTACAACAGCTTCTTAAACAGCAAACCTCAGAAGCTAAAAATTGTCGTGAACACATTTGAGAATACAACTTTTCTCTAGCATTTGCTTCAATGGGTGCTTAGATATCTCAACCTCCTGACCACGGACCATACTGTTTTAAAATACAGGGGCAAATTTATCACCAAATCTCTCCACTGTACGCTAACACTTCTACCTCTCCAGGATATGGACAGTTATATGTTTTTGACACAGCGCAAGCTACTGAAGTACGCTTACAAAATAAAGCAAACTCTGCATGCAGCGAAAATGTACTTCTCCAGCTAGATTCCATGCTCAGAACCATCAACCCCTTCGCTAAAGCATACAAACACATGCATGAAATCGCTCAGTCCAATCCAACAGCATCTGTACGAATGGTTTTCAAGGAAAAACCTGGGCAGGATTTACGACGATACAATGCCCTGACATTGCAGCGATTCGGAGAAGATGGCAAAACACCTGCCGAAAGGGACATTTGCATCTATCCCATACGCAACTCCTGTAAACAGATTTCCACGCTCAATATGAATTGCAATCCTATGGTTTACCCACTTTTATTCACTTACTGAGACATTGGCTGGCACAAGGATTTACAACATGTTCCTGATAAAAGAACCGCTAAGCGAATAAGGCTTACTCAATGCCAATTTTACGCGTACAGATTAGCAATGAGGAATGCATTTAGTATTTTGCACTCCAGCGGCAAACTATTCCAACAGTACGCCGTAGATGCGTATGTTAAAACAGAGGGCGCGCGTCTCAACTATCTCAGATTACATCAACAAGATCAACAATACAATGTTTGAATACAGACACACTGCAAGCAAATGCTGAAAATAACCACTTACGTGTAGGCAAAATGATCATATTACCATCCACATTTCCAGGAAGTCCAAGATACATGCAACAAAACTATCCGGATGCCATGGCCATAGTACATAAATTCGGAAAGCCTGATTTATTTATCACTTTCACATGTAATCCTACTTGGCTGGAAATTCTACATGCACACTGCATCTTTCAAGAAGTATTTATTTCTACTTGATTTCTGAATTCCTTTCTCACCGTTTTCCGTTCCTATTGTTACACCACCGTATGCTACGGCGGGCGTCGGCTAGTTTTTAATATTTCAGTCTTGTTTTATCAACAGGCCATGTCAGTGATTGGAGACAGAAGGTCAAGGGAACAGAAGGCTAAACAAGAAAGGTGATTTGTGATTCATTATTATTTGCATTACAAGTGTTTTACTTTGCCTCCTTTTAGTACTACTGGAAATACCCAAAGCTTAAGTTATGTAATGATATTTCTGTAATCCATTTATTATCTGTACCTGCTTCTGTTGTGCTTTAATTCACCTACCCTTATTTTTACTACATAATCTTTACACTTCACTGTGTATTTATTTGTATTAGCAAGTTCTAAAATGTGTTTTGTTAAAATGATACTTAAACATATCCATTGTTAAATATATATTTGTCTTTTCTTCTTAGAGAGAAGGAATTAGCAAAGGTGACTATCAAGAAAGAAGATGTTGAACTCATAGTAAGTATTGTATTGCAAATATGTATTAAGAACAGATAGTCAAAATCCTGTTAACAGATGCAAAGTTATCATATAAACAGTAGTTCATTCTCCTTCATAAAAGAAATGTATTTGTGTTTAGTCTTAATGGCCTGAAGAATTGCAATTTCAGCCTTAACATAATCCATATTACTAACCGAGAATGCTAAACCGGATGATGGACGCAGGCACATCCGGCAATGGGCCGTAGCTGCAAAAAGACGTACTGCGCAGGCGCAAAATGAGTCCGCGAGAGTCGGCTGAGGAGCCGAGAAAGGCGGACAAAAGAGGGCGAGAGAGGCGGATGAGGGGCCGCGAGAGGCGGACAAGACCACAGAAAAAAGGAGTGAGCACAGGAAAAATGGAGAAATGAGGAAACGCAGGCAAAGCACGAAACACATTGCACACGAGACTAGACCCAAAAAAAAAAAAAGAGGCTCGCGCACAACAGCAAGGCACCCCCCCCCCCCCCCTACAGGCACCGGACGGGACACACACCAAGAGGGGGATTCAACAAGCCCATGGAACACAAAAAAAAGAACACAAAACCACCCCACAGACCCTACAAGCAAGGGACCGGACACACACAAACAGGGGGATTCAACAAGACAGAGGAACACAAAAAGAAAGAAGACGCTCGCGCGACAACAATCCTCACCCCCCCCCCCCCCCCCCCCACACACACACACACACACACACATCCATAAGAAGTGACACCCAAAGCCACATATTCTAAAGTGAACATCAACACCTTCACACTAGACAGCATAGGTGTCAGCATTGGTGGATCTCCTTACAATAAAGCACTATTAACCGTTCAACTGCAGAAAAGGAAACATATTAACAGTGACTGCGATCCTCCTTATTACTTATCCATATTTCGCATGCTGAGAAAGAAACAAGTCATGAATACACGGTCACGGGTACAAAAGGAAAGGATAACAGGAACAAACACACGAACACGAAAGAAACAACAAAATAGACGGCTATGCAGCATAGGTGGATCTCATTACAATAAGGCACTATTAACCGTTCAACCGCAGAAAAGGCTCCATATTAACAGTGAGTGCAATACTCCTTATTACTTATCCATATTTCTAAAAGAAAAAATGACTCGACTCCAAAAACGCAAAGCTCAACTAAAGCTTCTAACTAACGATGTACCTAAAAGTAAAAACTTTATGAACTGCATTAGATCCTACAATAGTTCATTTAATATGCATCTACATCCTAGATCCACATGACGCAAACTATCAATCAAAGTGCTGCATCGCAACAGGCACGGATTCAAAACGAAACACCTCCCGTCTCAGACATACGTTAATGGCAGCGAAGGCTACAACGGGCTTCTCACACAGCACAGGCAAATCGATTACAGCTCCAAAACAACACGTCCCAAATACTACACATGCAACAACGCGCCTCTCAAACGGCACAAGCAAAACTTACACCAGAAAAATTCATTCGGATTAATGAATGTCATTTGCAATCATTCTCATTCAGTTCACTTCCCTGAAGAAACAACTGGCAATACAAGTTATACATTTACACGTTGTTGTCAAAAGGGTCAAATTAGACTGCCTTCTTTACATTCATATACTGAATATCTACAGAAGCTTATAACTGACGATGTACCTGAAAGTGAAATCTTTATCAACTACATTAGATCCTACAAATCGGAATCCACTATGAACATTAACGGTGGCACTGCACGTGACATCCGTCTTGAAAAAATGTTGTTTATTGATGAATGTTCAATGGCATGAACAAACGTTTATGAATAATAATATTCGATTTGGAGGAAAGGTACTTTTATGAGGAGGAGATTTTAGACAGTGATTAGCTATTCTTCCAGATGCCATGCACTCAGCTATTGTTCAGTGCACCTTAAAATACGCAGACAATTGGCATTGCTTTCAAAAGATACACTTAGTAAAAAAGATACGATGTCGAGAACCAGATCATAACAATTGCTTATTACAACTGAGAGATAGTACACTCACCAATACAGATGGACTTCAGCCACATATTATTACAATTCCTCAAGCCTTTATCTGCGACAACTTAGTTACAGAGAGATTTGGAACAGCAATCTCATTAGACCAAATGCCCCTTTTAACACAACGCACTATATTATGTCCAAAAAATATTAATGTGGAAAACATAAATACCCAAGTCATTCCATTACTTCCTGGAAAGACACAACTCTTTCTAAGCTCTGACAAACTTGACTCTGATCACAACAATAACCATCTTAAATGACCTTACAAGTTCTGAGCTGGAATTACCTTTTACACTTAAACGGCGTGTACAAAGAAATTTTCAAATAAACCTTTACACTGTGCCACACACTTTATTGTTTGCTTTCTATTTGCATCATCTACACCGTCACACTATTCTATATCTCATTCATACATCACGCTCTTTGTCATTCCCAACACCAGGGGTTGGCGAGCGAAGCGAGCAGGGGGCGGAGCCCCCTAGTTACAAGAGAAAAGTAAAGTAATAGTTACACAAAACTTATTAGTTCTTCACACTTTATGTGGTAATGGGTCATGCTGTATACTACTTTTTATTCCTGTAGTCCATAAATAAATAGTTTAGCAGTTTTTAGCATGCACTATAACAAAAAGATTATATATCAAAGTTAAGTTAGTAGGAGGCAACACAAAGTCAAAATGACACTTGCCAACAAAAAAAAAACAAAACAAATCTTAAGAAAAGTATGCATCAACAAGCTTCTACTAATCCAAGGATGTGTATTATATGTGCATCAGCAAAGCAGTGCACACTAGATGTACCTTTTGTACAGTATTTAAGATGATGTTGTGATATTTACATGTTTCTGTTACATGTAATAACATTTTTTCTTGTTCAAGAATACAGCAATATTAACAACTATACATATTTAAATAACTTCCATCCATCCATTTCCCAACCCGCTGAATCCGAACACAGGGTCACGGGGTCTGCTGGAGGCAATCCCAGCCAACACAGGGCACAGGGCAGGGAACCAATCCTGGGCAGGGTGCCAACCCACTGCAGGACACACACAAACACACCCACACACCAAGCACACACTAGGGCCAATTTAGAATCGCCAATCCACCTAACCAGCATGTCTTTGGACTGTGGGAGGAAACCGGAGCGCCCGGAGGAAACCCACGCAGACACGGGGAGAACAGTGGCGGACCCGGGAAGCGAACCCAGATCCCCAGATCTCCCAACTGCGAGGCAGCAGCGCTACCCACTGCGCCACCGTGCCGCCCTTTAAATAACTTAAGTAGCATAATAAATTTGTAATGCTATACAGTGTAAATTAATAAAATATGAAAGATGCAAAGTTTAACAAAAAGTTGAGAATGATTGAAAATGAGACGTAGAATCCGGATGTGATTGCTGTAATTTAAGACCACTAACTAAAAGACATCAATTTTTCATTTGGCCTGTACTATTCATAGTAACAGCAATCGAGGGTTCAGCTAGTAACCATACCTAAAAGCCAGCCACCATGTATGATACCTTCATGTGTGACAAAGCTACTTTGCCTCAAAATAAATGAATTGTCGGTAAGCCCATGTCACCAAGCCATAATATTTGTCGGTCTGGTCTTGGCATCACAGATGACTTATGTAGGGCCCTATGGAATCTGTTTTATATTTTCACAAATTAAGTTTTTTTTTTTTTTTCGGGTTTTAAAATTCCTTTTAATGAAACAGCACACTAGCACAACTGATCCTTATTTTGCAGTTCCGTTCATCAGGTAGGAGCCCAGATCCTCCATGATGCTGTATGCTGAGATTGCAGTAGCAGTAAGTAGTTACAGCTGTTACTAGTTTGATGCATCCTTATGAGATGAAGGTCAACTTCATTTTTAGAAAAAAGAAAGAGTGACCCGCTTTTAAGGGCTTGTTGCATCTGAGAAAAAGCCTGCTCTTCTGCCCAGGTTTGTAAGTGCCGAGTTTGTAACAGACTTGCCTTGTCACTATGAGGCAAACATATATTAAATCCTGAAACATTGTTAATTTTTAAAAGGGAACCCGTTCACTAATAACATTTTTCTACAGGAAAGACTATTAATACCGGTTAAATACCTGTATAATTTAATCAGTTAAATGATTCACAGTAAATACATCACATACAATTAGAACTGCCTACATGAAAGAATTACTATACAGCCAAATGTTTACTCACCTATCACTATGATGAGGACTATGTGGTCTCAGCTATCACTGGTTTCATCAACTACAACATATATTTTCTTGCCACAAATCTTTCGAAGAACAGTGTCCATATGTTGTTCAAAGACACAGGGCAAATGAGTTCTGTGAAGACTGCTCTCATTTTCTGGCAGCCTGCCTCCTTGTTTACAATGCTTAATAAAGGATGCATCTTTGTCATTTTTTTCCAGTGGTATGTCTGACTCACGTGGACACAAACTGGCGTCTTGCATCTGACGATTTTGTTGTTTCCTCTATTGTTACCTGAAGGGGAGCACTTTTTGATCTTATTTTCTCCTTGTTTTTGAGATGGGTTTTAGATTTGATGTGGTCATTGAAAGTATCTTTTCATGTCCAGTCTATGGTGTGCTGGCAAAACTTGCAGAAAAGTTGGCCAGATTCATAAAAGATGGTGGGATATTGTTGTGCCCTAAATTTTGCAGTTAAGCTTGTGATTTAGTTTTTTCAATGTAGTTAGGGTATCTGATACTGCTCGCTTCGACATTTCTGTCTCGTGCAGTTAGCTAATTCGCATGCCTTTAATGAGAAAACATACAGGAAACACATGCACAAACAGATAGAGGCACAACTGGATTTCTACAAAGAATTGCATTCGCTTCAAAAACAACAAACTAGAAAACAGTATCTGAATGATAGAACTACAGATTATTCAATTTAATTTATTGTGAAGTTTTGTAACAGTCACCCCTTCAGTCTCTAAATTCCGCACATTTCCGTTTTGTAACAGTCACCCCTTCAGTCTCTAAATTCCGCACATTTCCATTTTTAAATCTAAAATCCATTTTTAATCGTTAATTCCGTGATTCCATTTGTGTTTTCCGCATCGTGGAAATCATAGGGCCCTACTTATGTGTGATGTAATGTAATTGCTTATGGTTAACAAAAGCAGCTTCATTTTTGCTAGATGCCCATATTGCAGTATGAGTGCAGTCAATTATAATTATGTTAGGAAAACGGGACACTGCTGCAAATTGCCTAAAAACTTGTTGTTTTTTATGTATGTACACCCACACCATAGGAAAATTGGATATAGCGACCCACTAGTTCCTTAATGACTTTGAGCACACTTGACCTGTCAGTCAGTTCCCTGAGAACTGAATAAAGGATAATCAGCTGCTGAACTGGTGTATTGAATTAAGTTGCCAATAATCAAAACCCTTAGTTCTGTGAATGTATTTATTTTCTTTGAATGTGTTTATTTTCCTTAAGTGATCTTAAATATAAAGCATTAATTTGGCTGTGCTGATTTTATTTTGTGAAAATCGAGCTACACATTACAAAGACTGACTTTGAAAGTGTATATGTCAACCAAGATAGGCTGTGTAGTGCAATCACACTACATTCAGCACCTTCTGAAATATCAGATCTTTTCTATTTTTTGTGCAACCAAAAAGCTGCCTTCTGAGAAGGATTTATAATGGAAGAGACAGAGCAAGGGGGGCAGATAAAATAACGAGGGGAACAGACTGGGAGATGAGATCAGCATGATTTGTCAAATAACGTGGTTGTTGGGGAGAAGTGTGTTTTTCTAACAAGCACATCAAACCAATATAATTTGTGAAATAAAACATGTCTGACAGATATGTAATTTTTATACAGTATAATAATAATTTTAATTTAAAGTGCCTTTCAAAATAACCAAGGACACTTTTTAATATAAAATATTAAAACATCATATTACAGTCCAATATGTGTGCATAATTAACAAAATTAACAAAAAACAATTAAAAAAAAAAATTTCAAAGTTTAGGTTTAAAAACAGAAAGTGAGGTACAAATGCAAAGCTCCAAAGGCAAAGCATTCCATAACTGTGGGCTGGATACACTAAAACAGGGGTCCCCAACTCTGCTCCTGGAGGGCCCTAATTGCTGCAGGTTTTCATTCCAACCTTTTTCTTAATTACCATATATACTTGCGTATAAGTCAGGTCTTGAAACCTGAAAAATCAATCATAAAATCAGACCCCGACTTATATGCCATTTTTTTTATATACATCTTCTTGCTTTCTCCAATCTCGCACCAGTTTCTCAGACACATCGAATTGTGTTGCAGCAGCACAGTTACCAATTTCTTTCGCCATTCCCAATGACTTAATTTAAACCCAGCTTCATATTTTCTTCTGATTGAATGCTCCATCATAGATAAGGGATGCTCTTACGATAAAGGTGTATGAGGGTGTGAGATACAAAAAACACAAACCAGTGCAAACGTTGCATCAGAATAGTTTGGGTATTACCGTGTGGCCACGTAGGCACAATGCATAGAAAAAAAAAAGGCAGTGTGCCCTGTGGTTACTGTCTCAGGTAGGCTTTAGCATATCATAATCTCTTGGACCAATAGCATTAGTTTTCCGCATTAGTCGATATGAGTCGATATATGACCAAAATTATAAAATATGGGAAATTATACGGTAAAATCAAGCCCTGACTTATCTGCGGGAGAACTTAAACGGAAGTATATACGGTAGTGACCTGTTTTTGCTCCTAATTAACTTCCTTTGAATTAATTTTGTTTGACTTGCTCTTAAAGACTCAGACCCCTTAATTGTTTCTTTTTTCTTAATTAGCAGCCAAACAATGAGATACAAAATGAGCCAAAACATGACCAACATTGTTGATCATACAATAGCTGAAAATAAACAAAGGTGAAGGTCTCAGGAATGCTGATCATAAAGGTAGCTTTATGAGATAAAATGTAAAGATGGTATAAAAATGAATGTGTTAATGAATACTGCAGTTGGTTCCCAGTGTCAAGGTTGTTTTCTCTCATTCAGAGACTGGTAGAAGTGATTTTTCTGTTTGTAGTATCTACTTCCAAAATGCTCCCTAAGCCTTTCACTCTGACGTTTTATACACATGTACCAGTATTGACAGAGAGAATGTAATATAACTTTCTCAAACCAACAGTTAACATATGAGTGATCATGAGTATATCCCCTAAATGTAATGCATCATTAGTGTGCCTTGGGAGTGTTCATTACCAAACACATGGTAACACGATTGTTCATAAATATAAAGTCACTGAACACATCATTTGCTTTCCACAGAAATCGTTCCGCAATATAGTGAGGACATTTACAGCATATGTTGTCATGTCGTAGCATGACACCCTTTGATTTGTTCTACTGTTCCTAATAAAAGCTCTTGTCTTTACAGATGAGTGAGATGGAGATTCCCCGGGGAGTTGCTGAGCGCAGTCTCAGAGAGCACATGGGTAATGTTGTTGAAGCACTAATTGCACTCACCAACTGAAAATTCTCTTTGCTCTACTGAAAGACTTCATACTACTGGGAAGTGTGCTGCTGAGCTACTGCACTTCAATTCCAGTGCAGATGAAACACTTCAGACTGGACTGTGCTTGTTTTGCAGCATAGCGTTTGATTGCATCTAATGGTTCTGTTCACTTCAGTCTCAAGGGCGAATATTTGTATTTTAAGGAAAACTGTAATAAAAAAAATTGAGTGTTGACTAAAATTTGAATTTGTTTATTTGTTTAAAAAAACATTTCCATAACAATGCAATATCACCTTATAAGAAAAAGTTGGAAGCTTAAAAATTCAAAAATTTTGTCAAGTATTGCATTAATTAATTAATTAATTATTTGTTTGGTTTAATTGCACTGAAGGTCACAAAAGAATATTGGGTAAAAATAGAAAACACAAACAATTGATCATATTTTGTTATATGAGGTGTTAACTATGAAAAGTGTTAAGTCTGTCTGGTTCACTTAGAATATTTTTTAGGTGGCACAATAAAGAGGCTATAAATTAACCTTACAAAGAATATATTATACAACTATTTTGCGATAACTTTCATTTATTGGAGAGCAGAGCAGGGAATATAAAGAAGTACTACAGGATTTTACTTCTATTGCGAACCAAGCCTGTGTATGTTCATTTATTTGTGTCCAGGTTTTTATGGCTTGTATGTTTGCTGCCCAGTAATAAAACTGAAAATTAGGTAAAGCCATGCCACCTTCTGCCTGAGGTGTTTGTAGGGTCGCTCTTCGGATACGTGGGTGTTTTGAGTTCCAAGTGAATGAGGTCATTATTGAATCTAACTGTTTAAAAAACGATTTATTGATATATATTGGAATGTTTTGAAATAAAAAGAGAAATTTAGGAAGGATATTCATCTTAACAATGTTAATTCTTCCGGCTAGAGTGAGATGAAGGGTTGACCATCTATGCAAGTCTTGCTTAATTTTTTCCATACAGACGCCAAAATTTTATTGATAAAGAGCTTTATGTTTACTTCTGATATTTACCCCTAGGTATTTAAACTGATCTGCTATGGTAAAAGGTAGGGTGTCTAATCTAATATTATATGCTTGTGAATTCACTGGAAAGAGTATACTTTTATTCAGATTAATTCTAAGACCAGATATCTTTTGAAATTCTGTTAGTGCTGTTAAAACAGCGGGGACAGTGTTTTCTGAGTCTGATATATAAGACCATATCATCTGCATATAGAGAAATTTTCTGTTCCAGTCCTTCTCTGACAATCCCCTTTATTTGATAAGAATTTCGGCAGTGAACCGCCAGTGGTTCAATAGCGATTGCAAACAACAGTGGCGACAAGGGACATTCTTGTCTGGTACCACGTTCTAGTTTAAAGTAGTCTGAGCAAATGTTATTAATACAAACTGAAGCTTCAGGATTGGTATACAGTAGTTTGATCCAAGCACAAATATTCTGGCCAAACCCAAATTTCTCCAATGCAGTGAAAAGGTAATTCCATTCAATCATATCAAATGCCTTTTCTGCGTCTAATGATAGTAATATCTCTGGGGTGTTTGATTTTGCTGGTGAATATATAACATTAAACAAGCGTCGGAGATTTGAAGATAGGTGTCAGCCTTTAATAAATCCAGTTTGATCTTGTGATATTACAGAGGGCAGCACTTTCTCCATCCTTCTAGCTAGGATTTTTGTGAGTATCTTAACATCATTATTCAGGAGTGAAATTGGTCTATATGATGCACATTGTAACAAGTCCTTATTTTGTTTAGGAAAGACAGTGATTAATGCTTGTCGAAATGTTTGAGGTAGTATTTGGTTGTCTCTAGCTTCTGTAAATGTTGCCAATAAGAGGGGAGCTAGCTGAGTGGAGAATTTCTTATAAAATTCTACGGGGTAACCATCAGGGCCTGATGATTTCTCGCTTTGTAGTGACTTTATAGCGTCTAGTAATTCTGTTAGCGTTAGAGGTTTATCCAGTTCCTCAGCATTTAAAGCATCTATTTGTGGTATCTGTGAAGTATCCAGAAATGCATTAGATTGTGTGTTGTCTTCTTTGGGCTCAGTGGAATATAAAGACTTATAGTAATCTCTAAATGTGTGCATTATTTTATTATGGTCGATGATTTCTTCTCCATTCTTGTTGGTGATTACTGGTATTGCATTGTGAACTTCTTGTTTATGAATTTGTTGAGCTAAAAGCTTATTAGCTTTTTCTCCGTGTTCATAGTAATGCTGTCTAGACTTATAAATAAGTTGTTCAGTTTCTTTAGTTGTTAAGATGTTAAGTTCTGTATGTAGGGCCTGCCTTTTCCTGTGGAGAACTTCATTTGGACGCCTGGCTTGTTCTTCATCTATTCTAGTAATTTCATTTCTTAGCTCTGACACTTTCTTGGTTTCTAATTTATTTCTGTGGGAAAGATATGAAATAATCTGTCCTCTTAAGAAGGCCTTTAGAGTTTCCACAGAGTGTTCCTGCAGAAACCTCTGTGGACGTGTTTGTCTCTAGGAAGAAGCTGATTTATTTGGATATAAATTCTGTGCAGTTCTCGTCTGCCAATAAAAGAGGGTTAAGACGCCATCTGCGAGGTGAGTGTGAGGGGCTTATTGATTTTGGCTCCAAGACTAGAGGGGCATTTGTCAGAGATAACAATTGTGTCATATTTGCATGATTTAATTGTAGGCAGGAAATTATCTATAAAAAAATAATCAATTCTTGAGTAGCTATAATGCACTGGTGAGTAGAACGAATATGTTCTTGAGTTTGGGTTAAGAAACCTCCAGGGGTCTGATAAGTTGTGATCATTCAAAAACTGTGTAATTATCTTTGCAGTATTAGATGTCATCCCCCCTGTCACAGGAGTCCTATCTAAGAGTGGATTTAAAACACAAATAAAATCCCCAGCCATTATAATTTTATGAGTGTTCACATTGGGAATGGATGCAAATAGATTTTGCATGAATTCCTTATCATCAACATTGGGTGCATAAACATTTATCAAAATCATTTTACTGTTATATAAGTTGCCCATGACCATCACATATCTCCCTTCAGCGTCCGACACTACATCTGATGCTACAAATGGAACTGTTCTATTTGAGAATTCCCACCCCTCTAGTTTTCTTTATAAAGCTAGAATGGAACATTTGGCCAGTCCAGTCTTTTTGTAATCTGAACTGATCCTTGGTTAGTAAGTGGGTCTCGTGTAGAAATACTATTTTAGCGTTTAAGCCTGTAAGGTGAGAGCATACTTTCTTTCTCTTTAATTCGTGATTCAGGCCTTTAACATTCCAGCTCACAAAGTTAACTGTCCCATCATGGAGACATTGATTCTGAGTTTTTAATGTCATTTATAGTTTTAATTGGTAATATGGCAGTTTTAATCTTAGTTTCAAGATTCCCCATGAGTTATTGCATTTTAGCCTATTGTTGCATTGATATTTATAATTATAAGAATTACAAGAATAGGTTAGATATAACCTGCTCTCCTTCTCTCCCCCCTTTATCCCCCCACCCCCCCATTTTGCCTCCCCACATGAGGCTAGATCCCACTTCGCGATGTTCCAGTCCTCTGACATACGAAGAGACAGAGCACGTCCAAAACAAAACAAACCCCACCCTGCAGCGGCGTTACAGAATTAAAACAGAGATATCTTTTGCAGTTAAATTCTTAATACTATCTGCCGAAGATGTTCTCATTAACAATATTTAAGCTTGAAATAATCTTCAGCGCTTTTAAGTTAAGATATTAAGATTAAAAAAAAAAATGAAACAACCCTGGGAATGATTTTAAAAACTAGTCTATGGATAAACCTGGTAATTCCTACTGTAATAGTATAATGGTAATAGTATAAATAGTAGAAAAAGCAATAAACCAAGGGTATGAAGTTAAACAGTCTACTTTAAGGTATAGTAAAATATAAAAAAAAAAAAGGAAAAAAAAAAACGAATCCTACTTTAATTACTTCCACATTTTCACACTCACGTCTATAACTATATAACTCTGATTAAAACATAAACATATAAAGTCCAGATAAAGAAAAGGAAAAAAAAAAAAGGGATGTATAATTATAATACCAGTCTCTTTAAACATGGATCCAGAGAGCAGATCATAGGTCCTTCCCGTGCCTTGATAGAATACGGCTCCTTATTAACTTTCAAAAAAGTGTCGGAAACAGCTTCTTTAGTTCTTTTTCTGCTTCTTCTTTGCTTAAGAAAATATAATGTTGATCTTGAACTTCCACTTTCAGTTTGGCGGGAAACAAGAGGCTGTATTTGATATCGGCTTTCCGTAGCAACTTTTTAATGTCGATGTAGGATCTGCGTTTTGCAGCTGTTGATGGGTGAGAAGTCGGGGAAAAATACGAGTAAGATTATTTTCGAATATAATTCTTGCTTGCGTCTGAGAAGTGCCATCACATTAAGCTTACATCGTAGTCGCTCGAAGCGGACAATAAAAGACCTAGGTTTAAAGGCACTTGGTATCTTTGTGCGATAAGCCGTGGCTATCTCAATGTCGAGTTTAAAGTCATCTCCAATTATTTTAGACAGTAATTCTACTGCAAATTTCACTGGGCTTGAGCTTGAGCTTTCTCATTTCTCAGGTATACCCTCAATTCTTATATTATTTCTTCTGCACCCATCCTCCAGGGCTGCAAGTCTGTCTCCAAGTTTTTTGCATTCCGAGTTCGCAGCTGTGGCTTTTTCATCGGCGTTAGACGCCAGTTGTTCCGCTGTTTCCACTCGAGCCGTGAGTCCCTGCTTAACGTCTTCCAGCTGATCTGAAACATCATTAATATGATCATCAAGCATTTTCAGTTTGGAATTAGTTTCTTCGATGTGTTCCACTAATTTCTCCAACATGCCTTTAAAGTTCACGTCAAAACGTTTAAATAGACACGTTTCCTTATCTTTGTTATCCTTCTTGAGCTCAATGGCCACCTTAAGATCATTCATGTTATCTTCTTAAGCTCATTCATGGCCGTAACCATGGCAGTGGCCAGTGTAGCAATCATCTCTTTCAGTTCGGACAGTTCGCTTCGGCTTTCGTGCTCCGCGAGTGGAAATGCAGCTCCTGTTACAGCAGGCGCTGCAGGCTCGCGATGAGTAGATGAGAGCACATCCTGCAGAGCCCTTTCTAGTCTCGAATGATCCTCAGAAATCGGCGATCCATCGCGACCTGTATCACATGCACCTTCGGTCCCATTTTCACTCTCGACTGGAGACGATACAATGGAGCGGGGTCCCAGGAATTCTGCGCATTCGTCTGCCTGTTCCAGGTCAGTCTCCGCGAGGCCATACCTTGCACTTGCACTCAGGCCAGAAGTCTGTCCAGACTTTGATACAGCTTTAAGTTTCTTTTCCGGTTCTTTCTGACTTTTTTTGTTACTCATGCTTGTATATTGTAGTGGAAGTTCCTTGGTTGGGTTAAATACAGGATACCTCTAAATAATATGAAATACGTGGGAAAATAAAGCCGCTGCTAGCGGAGCTCTGCTTCAGACGTCCATCTCCTATAAACGGACGAAACCAAAATGTATACAACTATTTTAAACACAAGATGAAGCCCAAGTCTAGGGGGAGAGCACTCTTAATGTCTCTTTACCTTTCAATATCAGTATGTGGTCTGACAGCTTAATATTTTAACTGTGGTTATATAGCTATTCTGGAAAAGTTTTTTTTGTGTTTTTCTCTATTTCCTTGATTACCATTTATCTTCACCTTTGTTAAGTAGTTACTAACCATATCCTGAGATTTTCAAACTGTTTACTGCTCAGACAGACAGTAACCTCCTACATGTAAAAGTGACTACTAAGGAGGTACTTAGTGATTTGGAAATTGTAGAGGGAGAAGTGCTGCTTTGATTAAATAGGCTGAAATCTAACAAATCGCCAGCATCAGATAATATTTAATCTAAAGTGCTTAAGGAGGTTAGTGGGTACATATATAAACTCTTGGCACATATTTTTTCAAAAATCTCTGCACACTGTGGCAGCTCCTAAAGACTGGAGACTAACAAATACACATAAAATGGTGATTGCGCTGATCCAAGCCAGTAAGCTAAATGTGCATCACAGGTAAATTAATAAAAAGGATTATTGTAATGGATACGTTGATGTCCACGTCACAGAGGACCTGACCTAGTCCAAACACATCAACACCTTGGTGAACAAAGCACAATGTCTTTACCACCTCCGATGCCTCTGGGAGTTCGGGCTATTCCCTTGATTACTGGAGAACTTTTACACATCCACCATCTAAAGTATTCTGACAAGAAGTATTACTGTCTGGTTTGGGAATAGCACACAGCAGGAACACGAGGCTCTGTAGACCGTAGTGAGGTCAGCTGAGCGCATCACTGGGTGTGCAGTCGAAAACCTCCATAACATCTACACCAGTTGATGTTGGACCAAGGCAATGAGAAATATCAGTGACAACAAACATTCCAACAATGGCCTCTAGGCTGTGGTCAGGAAAGCTACCGCTGCCCGAAGACCAGCTCAGAGAGACTGTGGAGGTGCTTTTTACCCACAGTCTATCTGCATCTTAAATGAGGAAAGTATCTAGAATTATGTGGAGCCCTATTGATAACTCCTTTGCATTAAATTATTTATTTTATTTAGTTATTACATTTTATAATTTACTTACAATGCATACTATTGCACTCATTTGACAATGATTTTTATTTTTTACTAGCTAACATAGCTGAAATACCTGACGTTGCCCCGGAGGAAAATAGTGGGTTTTTTTTTTTTTTTTTTTTTAATTCTTTAAGAAAAATATAATTAAAAAAAAAAAACACAACTTTAAAAATAAATTAACAATGAAGACTCACTAATGTGCTTGTCCTGCAGTCTTGTATGTATGTAATCCAGTTGCTACGTGATACTGGACAACTCTACAGTATTTAATTTCAAAAGCAACAGGGGCGCGGTGGTGCTCAAACATAAAGATTGCTGGCAGTCACCTCCAGTTCGCCCTCTGGTGGTCGTTCCGAGTGTCAACTGGATTATAACATGCATACAAGACTGCAAGATCACCCCCACCCTACCCAGAAGGGTGTGGGTTATGGGTGATTTCACTCTACAGTATTTTTAGTCGACCAATGAGAAACGTGTACCAAGTTTCATGAAAATCACTCCAGCCGTTCAGAAGTGATGCTGGAACATACATACATACACACATACATTGACTTTATATATACAGTATATAGATAAAGTAATCTGTATGTCATTGTTCTTTATGTTATACTTAAATTTGACTTTTTAAGGAAAAGACTGAGCATCACATATCTAGAACAGGAATTTTATGGAATAGTAGGCATTAATTGAAATGTGGAACCTAATCTTTCCACTATTTAAGGAAGCAGGAAATAAGATCAAAGGGGGTACATATGATATCATAAATCTTCTGAAAATCAAGATAATTAATTAGGTACCACATGAAAGGTTTGTGATAAAACTAAAATGTGAGAATTCAGTGAACAGTCTTCAGTTCTGTAAAAATTTGGCACAAACACAGGAAGCAAAGTGTAATGGAGAGGAGAACTTTTCAATATTAGCTGATGTTAAAAGTTGTGATCCTCAGAGGTCAGTGCTGGGGCCTCTGGTCTTTTTAACATACATAAATGATCTGGACAAGAACATAATGAATATGCTGGTTCAATTTGAAGGGTGGGGGGGCAGATAATGTCGAGTCAGCCAAATTGTCAACAGAGGGGTTTGGATAGCATGCAGGCTTGGGCATATTTGTGACAAATGAATTTTAATGTAAGTACTGTAAATGTAAAGTATTACATATAGGATGCAGAAATACTAAATTTGAATACAAAATAGGAGGTTTGAAATTAAACCTTAGAAGAAAGATTGAGGAGTCGTAGTGAACTCATCTCTATCTAAGTCCAGACAATATATAGAAGTGATCAGGAAAGCCAGTATAATGTTAGGTCATACAAGTATATCTGGTGCTGTGGAGTTTAGCAAGGGAGGTTATGCTTAACCTGTGTAACACATTAGTGAGACTTCACCTCGAGTACTGTGTTCGGTTTTGGTCTCCGTATTAGAGAAAGTCTGAAGAGAGCGACTAGGCTGATTCCTGGGCTAGGAAGTAAGATCGAAGGAGCTGAACCGTATCGGTTTAAGAACATACAGATTAAGAGGTCACATTATTGAAATGTTTAAAATTATGAAAAGAATTAGCATAGTGAATCCTTGCTGTTATTTTAAAATAAATTCTGCAACAAGGACAGTTAGAAACTTGTTAAGGGCATATTTTGTACAAATGTTAGAAAGTTTTTCTTTACGCAAAGAGCCATGGACCCATGGAATAAATTATCAGATAGTGTGGCATAGTGTAAGATTTTAGGTACCTTCAAATCTAAAGTTTGTTATTTTGGACAATAAGATGCATGAGATTGTTGGGCTGAATGGCTTGTACTTGTCACAATTTTTCTAATGTTCAAAAATCCTTTTCAACTATATTTCTTTGTAGCTTCCCAAATGTGTATTTGTCAGTTTTGAGATTTTGCATAAAGTCTAAGAAAAGAGCTTGCACTAACTCAGATTGGCCCATTGTGTATTCAGGATGCTAATACCTTCATACTGTACTTCTCCAACCTTCATTTATTGCTTTTGTTTTAAAGTCATGTCTGTCTTTTCCTTCTGGCCAGCTAGTACCTTTATTTTGTGTTTGTAAAAATTACAGGTCTTGAATTTTACATTTTATATAGTATGCAAATTATGGTTAATATTTAAAATATTGTTGAAATTCTGCATACATTTGTTCCATCCATCCGTCATCCACCGCTTATGCAAGGTCGGGTCGCGGGGGCAGCAGCCTAAGCAGGGAAGCCCAGACCTCCCTCTCCTCGGCCGCCTCCTCCAGCTCCTCTGAGAGGACCCCGAGGTGTTCCCAGGCCAGCCGAGAGATATAATCCCTCCAGTGTGTCCTGGGTCTGCCCCGTGGCCTTCTCCCAGTGTGACATGCCTGGAACACCCCCCCAGGGAGGTATCCAGGGGCATCCTGACCACATGCCTGAACCACCTCAACAGACTCGTCTCAATGCGGAGGAGCAGCAACTCTACTCCGAGTCTCTCCCAGATAACTGAACTCCTCACCCATATCTAAGGGTGATCTTGCTCTTTCGGTCACTACCCAAAGCTCGTGGCCATAGGTGAGGGGAGGAACGTAGATCGACTGGTAAATCGACAGCCTCGCTTTTTGTCTCAGCTCTCTCTTCACCACGACGGACCGTTGCAGAGCCTACATTACTGCGGATGCCGCACTAGTCCGTTTGTCGACCTCCCGCTCCATTCTTCCCTCACTTATGAACAAGACCCCGAGATACTTGAACTCCTCCACTTGAGGCAGTAATGTGTTCCCAACCTGGACAGAGCATTCCACCCTTTTCCGGCTGAGAACCATGGCCTCGGATTTAGAGGTGCTGACTCTCATCCCCGCTGCTTCACACTTGGGGGCGAACTGCTCCAGCAAGAGGTCACTGTCCGATGAAGCCAACAGAACCACGTCATTCGCAAATAGCAGAGATGAGATTCTGAGGTCACCGAACCATACCCCCTCCGCTCCTTGGCTGCGCCTAGAAATTCTGTCCATACAACTTATGAACAGAATCAGTGACAAAGGGCAGCCATGGCGGAGTCTGACTTATTACCGGCAATGTGGACGATGCGGGTTCTCTCCATGCTCCCATCGTCCGTCCGGGAGCCCTGAACCCAACACCGTTGGTAATGTCACAGAGATCAGCTGACAAATGAGGACAAATCTCGCATGATACCAGGGGATATATCCAAAAAGTGCATAAGTGCTTTTATTAAAACAACAAACAGTGTCCCAACAAAAGTGCAGTGCCCCAGTTTCTTCAATAAATAAATTCATCAAAACAAGTGTCCAGGGGGATAAAAAATCATCAATAAATAAATCCTTTAAAATCTGTGGTAAAAATGCAGCAGTTACAATGCAATGTTCTTTACTGTCCGGCCCACCTTCATCTCTCTTTCTCCCTGGCTCACCCATTGCTGCATCAGCTGGCGGAGACCCCACAGCCACGCGCTCCTTCTGCCAACCTCCATCTTGGCATCCTTATGGATGTCACTGCCAGATTGTCCGAGGTCGGCTCTCCTCCCTTCATCTTTCACGCTCGCGCAGTCGCTCCTCAGATCCCTCGAACTCCCCCATTCACTTGAACTTTCAGTGGGGCGAACTAGCCCCTGGAGTGCAACAACCTAACGCTCCTTTTTCTTTATCCAGGTGTCGACCCGTGTGTATATATACACCCTCCCACGCATCTCTGTGGATGCAGCACTGCAGGAAGCCAATGAGGCAATCAAGAACAACTGCACCCACACATGCAGGTGTGACTCGCTCCCACTACCCCATTAACTCCCCACGGTCGTGCAATCGTGCCCACGGAGAACAGCACGGCTATACGGATTTAAAACCTGGCATTTTTTATTGGATGCCGCAGACCCGCTATTCCACACAGGGACTGAATGGCTCGTAACAACAAGCCTTGCACCCCATACTCTCAGAGCACACCCCAGAGGATGCTTCGAGGGACACGGTCGAATGCCTTCTCCAAATCCACAAAGCACATGTGGACTGGTTGGGCAAACTCCCATGCCCCCTCCATGATCCTGGCCAGGGTGTAGAGCTGGTCCAATGTTCCACAGCCGGGACAGAATCCGCATTGTTCCTCTTGAATCCGAGATTCGACCATCGATCGAACTCTTTTCTCCCGCACCCCTGAATAGACCTTACCGGAGAGGCTAAGGAGTGTGATCTCCCTATAGTTGGAGCACATCCTCCGGTCACCCTTCTTAAAAAGGGGGACCACCACCCCGGTTTGCCAATCCAGAGGCACTGCCCCCGATGTCCATGTGATGTTGCAGAGACGTGTCAACCAGGACAGCCCCACAACATCCAGAGCCTTGAGAAACCCAGGCTTCCCCAAACTCCTCCCATGCCCGGGTTTTTGCCTCAGCAACAGCCGATGCTGCCACACGCTTGGCCCGCCCGGACCAATCAGCTGCCTCTGGAGTCCCACTGGTCAACCAGACCCGGTAGGACTCTTTCTTCAACTTCACGGCCTCACGAACCTTAGGTGTCCACCACAGGGTTCATAGATTGCCGCCATGAGACGCACCAACAACCTTGCAGCCACAACTCCGTTCTGCTGCTTCGACAATGGAGGCTCGGAACATGGCCCATTCAGACTCAATGTCCTTCGCCTCCCTTGGAATAAGGTTGAAGCTCCTCCGGAGGTGGCAGTTAAAGATCTTTCTAACCGGTTCCTCTGCCAGATGTTCCCAGCAGACCCTCATTATACATTTGGGTCTGCCTGGCCTGTCTGGCAGCCTCTCCTGCCATCTGATCCAACTTACCACCAGGTGGTGATCAGTTGACAGCTCAGCCTCTCTCTTCACCCGAGTGCCCAAGACATAAGGTCGCAGATCCGATGACACGATTATAAAGTCGATCATCGAGCTGCGACCTTGGGTATCCTGGCGCCAAGTGCACTTATGGACACCCTTATGCTCGAACATGATGATCGTTATGGACAGTCCATGGCCAGCACAGAAGTTCAACAACTGAACACCGCTCGAGTTTAGATCAGGGAGGCTGTTCCTCCCATTCACACCTCTCCAGGTTTCACTGTCGTTGCCGACGTGAGCGTTAAAGTCACCCAGCAGGATGATAGAGTCCCCAGGAGCTGTACCTTGCAGTGCTTCTTCCAGAGTACTCTGAACTGTCGTTCGGCGCATAAGCGCAAACAACAGTCAGAGTCCTTCCCTCAACTCGAAGGCACAGGGAAGCAACCCTCTCGTCCAACGGGGAAAACCCCAATGTACAGGCCTTGAGCCGGGGGGCCATAAGCAAGCCCACCCCTGCCCGCCGCCTTTCACCCACAGCAACTCCAGAGTGGAACAAAGTCCAGCCTCTCTCAAGAGGAATGGTTCCAGAGCCCAGACCGTGCGTAAGGGTGAGCCCGACTATATCAAGCCGGCACCTCTCAACCTCACGCACCAGTTTGGGCTCCTTCCCCACCAGAGAGGTAACATTCCATGTCTCAAGAGCTAGTTTTGGCAACCGAGGGTCGGAACGCCAGAGTTCCCGCCTTCGGCCACCACCCATATCGCATTGCACCCGACCCCTATGGCCTCTCTTGCAGGTGGTGGGCCCACACGAGAGAGGAACCACGTTGCTCCTTCGGGCTGAGCCCGGCTGGACCCCATGGTCGAAGGTCCAGCCACTAGGTGCTCACCAACGAGCCCCTCCCCCAGGCCTGGCTCCAGAGTGAGGCCCCGGGAACCCTTTCCAGTGTTCTAAAATGTAATTGGGTCTTCATCAAAGTCATACAAATAGAAAGAGAGACCACAGTGAAATCACACACAGATTACGAAACACAGAATGAGATGTTACTATCCTTGTGCAAGCACGTACAATAGGTTCAGTTACGCTTGTCGGTGAATGGTGAATGGTAGACATGGAGATGTTTGTAGAATATTGGGACGCATCATCAGTAGTGTTCCTCTGGCTCATGGGGTGTTTCGGCCTTTCACACTATACACCCTCACCAGAGGCGGCCAGCTATAGGGTGATCAGCCCTAAGCTTGCGTCCCATGCCCAATTAGTCACGAGAGTCGCTTTGGTGTCAAATGACTGACATTTCATGAACCTGTGTATGGCAGCCTAAGCTTGTTACTTGGGGGCCCAGCAGGGGTAATTCCTCTTCATCCAAAGCCACTGGCTACTTCTCTCTGCTGCCTCTGATGCAGCTTTGATGGCTGCACGCTGGCTCTGGCCCCTAATTCCCAGGTCTCTCAGCAGTTTGATGGTAGATGTTGCCACAAACCCTCTGCATCCAACTTCCACTGGGCGAACTTCCATGGTCCAGCCGCGATGTTGCGCTTTAGCAGCTAACTCAGCATAACGTAGATATTTCCGCTCGTATGCCTCATCCACAGAATCCTCCCAGGGTACGGTGAGCTCGATAATGTAATCCTTCTTTAAGGAAGGGGACCAGAGCACCATGTCAGGTCTCAAGGTAGTAGTGGCAATCTCCGGAGGAAACACCAACTGTTGGCCAATATCTACCAGCAGTTTCCAGTCGTGTGCTAAGCACAGCTGGCCTCTCTCCGATGGTGTGGAGTTGCTCCTGGTAACTGTAGCACCTTCTTGGACAAAGGCTGTCGTCCATGGGTGATTAGGTATTGGTGGTGAAAAGGCATTAATGAGAGATCGTTTTTCCTCCATTGTGGACGCAAGGCTCTTTAGGACCTGGTTGTGGCGCCAAGTCTATCGCCCTTGGGTGAGACTGGTCTTACACCCTGTGAGTATATGCCGGAGGGAGGCTGGCCTGGAGCAAAGGGCACACCCTGGATCTTCACCAATCCACTGATGGAGATTGGTTGGTGTTGGCAGGACGTCATAAGTGGCTCTGATGGTAAAGCTCAAGACTCCTTGCCTCCATGGCCCACACATCGTTCCAGCTAAGCTTCCTCCTTTCGACACTGTCCCACCATGTCCACTGCCACTGTTTGCCAAGGGAGACTGCCTTGGCCCACCTTGCAGCCTCCTCCTGATGACATATTTCCTCCACCACCATCCTCTTCTGTGCTTGAGCAGTGGCATTATTCCAGGCTGTGCAGTTAGTTGTAAGGCCAAGGCCTCCTCTTCCATGCTGAACATTCCCCACGATGTCAGCATATCTGAGAGCTGATATTGCCTCCTTCACCGCTGTTGCTGGTCTCCATTTTCGCCCAGTAGCCAAGGTTGGTGCGTTGCTCCTCAACACTTTGTCCTGAGAATCATTCAATGTCATCTGCAGTCGTGTTTTAGTGCACTTGTACTCCTCTGTGAGGGTGGTGAGGGGCAGCTTGAGGACACCGTCTCCATAGAGGCCTATGGTGATGAGGCTCCGCAGAACTCCGAGCCACTTTTTAATGTAGGCTGTGACTCCTCTTTCCAGCTTCTCTACTATTGAGATGGGGACCTCATAAACTGAAAGGGGCCACAATGCCCGGGGTAGGAGACCAAACTGGAAGCACCAGGTCTTTAATTTCCCGGGTAGCTGGATGTTGTCAATGGACCGTAGGCCAGCATTAATGTCCTTGTGCAGTTGTTTCACCTGCTCTCTGTCTTTCAGGCTTGCATTGTAGCACCTTCTGAGGCTCTTTACAGGCTGTTCCAATACTGTGGGGATTGGCTCATCTCTGATGAAGAACCTCTGGTCAGCAAGCACTCCCTTCACCACTGAGATGCTGCGCGACTTAGATGGCTTTACCTTCATCTGGGCCCAACTGATATTCTCCTCCAGTTTTCTGAGCAATCTCCTGGCACATGGGACGGTGGTAGTTAAGGTGGTAATGTCATCCATGTAGGCTTGAGGGGAGGGAGGCGCAGACAAGAGTTAACTCGTTGCCCCCCCTATGACCCATTTTGGGGCTCGAATGATGATTTCCATTGCCATGGTAAATGCTAAGGGAGAGACTGTGCATCCAGCCATGATGCCTACCTCCAAGCACTGCCATGAAGTTGTAAATTCTGGAGTTGGAAAGCAGAACTGCAAGTCCTGAAAGTAGGCTTTAACCAAAGTTGTGATGGTGTCTGGGATGTTGAAGAAGCTGAACGTAGACCAAAGGAGCTCGTGGGGCACAGAGCCAAAGGCATTAGCGAGGTCCAAAAAGATTACATGTAGGTCCCTTTTCTCCAGCTTTGCCATTTGGATCTGGTGCCAGATCATGCTAGCATGTTCTAGACATCCGGAGAAGCCCGATATCCCCGCCTTCTGTACAGATGTGTCAATGTATTCATTTCTGCACAGATACTCAGCCATCCTCCGTGCAATGACACTGAAGAAGACTTTACCCTCCACATTAAGCAGGGAGATTGGACGGAACTGGCTGATGTTCATTGTGTCCTTTTCCTTTGTAATCAAGACTCCACCTGCCCTATGCCACATTCTGGGTATGGTTCTCTTCTGCCATACTGTTCTCATGAACCTCCAAAGAAACCTACAAACATCTGGTGCATTCTTGTACACTTTGTATGGGACTCCATTTGGCCCAGCGGCTGATGCTGTTCTCGCCCGATGGACTGTCTTCTGCACCTCTTTCCATATTGAAGGGCCAATCTCAAATTGATGTACTCGATCGAGTCGATTGGTGAAATGTCTGAGGGGATGGCCAGGTGTTCATAGCGCCTTGGATCAGAGTGTGTTGTTCTCAAGTGCTCCTCCAGGTTGTTCTTTGTTGTTTTTAGAACTCCACTTTTTTCCTTGGTGAAGACAGTCTTTAGGAATTTGAAGGGATCTTTGTAGAACTGACTTCTTGTTTGTTCTTTCTTCCTTCTTCGTTTCCGTAGATTCTCTGCTCTACGGAGGGATGCCAGACGGATTTTAATGTCAGCTTGGAGAGTGCTTATGCCCTACTTTTCCACTCCAGAGGCCTTCTTCCAAAGTTTCTTAAGTCGTCTCCTTTCTTGAACAAGACGCTTAATTTCCTGTTGCCTCCTGGAAACTGGTGGGGTTGGGGCCTGCTTAGCGCCTTTTGGTTCTTGTATTCTGAAGCATTCTACCCCGTACTGATAAATAATGTCTCCCATTCTCTCCAACTTCTTATCCACTGTGCCTCGAAGTTGCTCGAGGGTCAAGGTTAGGTCAGAATTCACCGTCTGCCACAGCTTTTTCTCCCCAGCACCGGGCCACTTCACATGCAGCCTGTGCCCTGGAAGTTTCCGCTCGACTGCAGGTCTGGCAGTTTGGGTGGAATTCACCGCTGATGTTTGTTCCACCGTTAATTCTGTGCTTGAGTTTACATCCTCCATGACAGCGGTGTTGATGCACTGCAAGCAATGGTTTGCATCCAGCTGCTGCGCTTAAGAATGTTATACAGTGGTGCGAAAAACTATTTGCCCCCTTCCTGATTTCTTATTCTTTTGCATGTTTGTCACACAAAATGTTTCTGATCATCAAACACATTTAACCATTAGTCAAATATAACACAAGTAAACACAAAATGCAGTTTTTAAATGATGGTTTTTATTATTTAGGGAGAAAAAAAATCCAAACCTACATGGCCCTGTGTGAAAAAGTAATTGCCCCCTTGTTAAAAAATAACCTAAACTGTGGTGTATCACACCTGAGTTCAATTTCCGTAGCCACCCCCAGGCCTGATTACTGCCACACCTGTTTCAATCAAGAAATCACTTAAATAGGAGCTGCCTGACACAGAGAAGTAGACCAAAAAGCACCTCAAAAGCTAGACATCATGCAAGATCCAAAGAAATTCAGGAACAAATGAGAACAGAAGTAATTGAGATCTATCAGTCTGGTAAAGGTTATAAAGCCATTTCTAAAGCTTTGGGGCTCCAGCGAACCACAGTGAGAGCCATTATCCACAAATGGCAAAAACATGGAACAGTGGTGAACCTTCCCCGGAGTGGCCGGCCGCCCAAAATTACCCCAAGAGCGCAGAGACGACTCATCCGAGAGGTCACAAAAGACCCCAGGACAACGTCTAAAGAACTGCAGGCCTCACTTGCCTCAATTAAGGTCAGTGTTCACGACTCCACCATAAGAAAGAGACTGGGCAAAAACGGCCTGCATGGCAGATGTCCAAGACGGAAACCACTGTTAAGCAAAAAGAACATTAGGGCTCGTCTCAATTTTGCTAAGAAACATCTCAATGATTGCCAAGACTTTTGGGAAAATACCTTGTGGACTGATGAGACAAAAGTTGAACTTTTTGGAAGGCAAATGTCCCGTTACATCTGGCATAAAAGGAACACAGCATTTCAGAAAAAGAACATCATACCAACAGTAAAATATGGTGGTGGTAGTTTGATGGTCTGGGGTTGTTTTGCTGCTTCAGGACCTGGAAGGCTTGCTGTGATAGATGGAACCATGAATTCTACTGTCTACCAAAAAATCCTGAAGGAGAATGTCCGGCCATCTGTTCGTCAACTCAAGCTGAAGCGATCTTGGGTGCTGCAACAGGACAATGACCCAAAACACACCAGCAAATCCACCTCTGAATGGCTGAAGAAAAACAAAATGAAGACTTTGGAGTGGCCTAGTCAAAGTCCTGACCTGAATCCAATTGAGATGCTATGGCATGACCTTAAAAAGGCGGTTCATGCTAGAAAACCCTCAAATAAAGCTGAATTACACCAATTTTGCAAAGATGAGTGGGCCAAAATTCCTCCAGAGCGCTGTAAAAGACTCATTGCAAGTTATCGCAAATGCTTGATTGCAGTTATTGCTGCTAAGGGTGGCCCAACCAGTTATTAGGTTCAGGGGGCAATTACTTTTTCATACAGGGCCATGTAGGTTTGGATTTTTTTTTCTCCCTGAATAATAAAAACCACCATTTACAAACTGCATTTTGTGTTTACTTGTGTTATCTTTGACTAATGGTTAAATGTGTTTGATGATCAGAAACATTTTTGTGTGACAAACATGCAAAAGAATAAGAAATCAGGAAGGGGGCAAATAGTTTTTCACACCACTGTACGTTTTAATTAACTGATAAAAATGAGCCAGCATTAAATGTCTTTATCGGAAAAACTATAGTAAAGCATTTGACTCCTGTGAGCAGCAGTGATTATTGGTCAGTTCCACACATTGGCTTGGTGGCTATTGTTGCATGAACTCCCCAATTCACGTCCTCACACAAGACTTCTGTTGGATTAAGATGTGGACTCTGACTTGGGCTTTCCAAAATGTGAAGTACCTTTTGCTTTGACTATCCCTTGGGTAGACAGACTTTTGCATTAAGGAACAGTTTCTTTATGTAAGATTCACTTTCCGTTCTGCGCCTGTTAATGGTTGGATACCTTGACATTCTTGTGTAGAACTTGTGCAATCCATGATTCATAACTCCATCAATGATTTGCAATCTGTCCTTGTCATATGGCAGCAGAACAGGCCTAATCCATCATACTGCCACTACTGTCTTTCAAGGTTGGGATGTGTTTCTTAAGATGAAAGGTAGTGTTTGATTTTCACAAAATAAGTTTGATTTTAGCTAGAAAGTTCTATTATCAACTCCTCAGCCCACAGACCATTCTTCCAGTAGTCATCTGGTTCATCTAGGTGGTTGTTAGCAAACTTTAATGAGGCAATAATGATCTTGGAATAGTAGTAGCTTTTTGTGGACTCATGAAAGCTGAAATTACTTGGTGCATGAGAAGCCTAATCCATGAGATGCTTAGTTGTTCTTTGTGGTCTCCAAGACTATTACAGGCCTTACTCTTTGAAGACCACTTTTGGGGAGAGTAATAGTGATGTTGCACTTTGTCCTCCTGTATATTGTCTGCCAGGCAGTGTACTGGTGAGGCCCAAAGTATTAAGAAATTGTTTTGTAAACTTTTGCAGTCGAATGAGCATCAGCTACCCATTTTCTCCTGGGGTTCTCAGAAATCTTCTTTAACTGAGGCAAGGCACACGGTGAAGGTCTGAGTTTGGAAGTGAAGACTATATATACAGTATATATATATTTTTTAATTGGGTACAAATGCCAAGACTTGCCCCACTGGTTGACACTCCTGACTCTGACTGTAGCTATCACCCTACACAACGCTTTTCTCTTTACCACTGACTTTTTTGTTATGTGGATAGAAAATGTATATACATTTCCATTTGTTTTAAATCAGATTGCTGTTTCTGACCCATTTCAAATGTGTCCCGTGTAATTCATCAGCAGCATGTTTACACTCCCATCATCTGATCATGATGCACATCAATGCAGGTGTAAACAGATGTTTTAACTATAAATTTTCTTGTGTCTCCTCTCTTTATTTGCAGAGTTTTTTTTTTTTGACTCAATGCTGATTTCAGTCCAAAGGTTGCTGGTAGCTTCCCTAACATGCTGCAATGTCCAATCAAAGAAAATTGATTGAAACGGAAAACAGTAGAAGAGAGCCGAAAGACAGAATACACGATTGTGATGAGCAGTGGGGCACCTCACCGGTTTGTCTTGTTAGTAAAGTAAATGTGCCAGTCGCTACTGATTTATTGTGGCCTGCATTGAGTATATAAAGTGTTGTTTTGGGGCCTCCCTGCCTTAAAAGGCCTGATATTCCAAGATCGGCACATACTTTTTCAGACAAAGGTATTTAATTCTGGATCAGTGCATAATAAAGTAATATTTTGTGCTTTGTATCTTTTAGTGCATTTTCTTTCTCTATTTTTATGGCTTGGATAAGGATGTTACACACTTTAAGATAAATTTAAGCAGAAATTAAAAAAAATTCTCCCAGTATCACTGTAGACCATTGCCAAAATTTGTGCCAAATAGTTTGCAAATGCACAGACTAGGATTAGTCAACGGTTAATCTGACTTGTTGGTGTGTGAATCTGATCAGCATACTTGCAAAATGATTCACAGAGGTCTTCAAGCATTGAATACATAACTATTTGTGCACACACAAGAGGATACAGAAATGTGGAGTTCCAATCCAGACATTCTCAGATGTAACCAAATCCACAACTGAGATGTGCAAATGTGCGTCATTTCCTATTACTTGTCTATTATCCTTTAACAATATTTGTTATGGACAATCCAAGCTCCCTCATTCATCGGATTATCACGCCATGTTGGTGAAAGCAAACTGACTTTTCATGCATTGAATGGAACCACAAACATATCTATGAAAATTACTGTGCAATCATACTCGCTAATGTTTATAATGAGCATTTCCTTTTTAGTGGCAGATGCTCAATAATAAATCATTTTGTATTTTTAATGTATTAATGGTGTTGACAAGTTGCAATAGCCAGGTATGAGTGGCATTCCATGATGTCAATGAGCAGATTCAGAGCCAGCAGCAGGGAAGCCTATAAAAATATCAAGCCTGTAAAATCATAAACAGAATGCCAACTATAGCAGCAATGACAAGCAGTCTTTTTCAGGCTAGTGAACCACCAAAAAGAGCCATGTAGGAAAGCAAAGGATCCATTTTGGCGCTTGGTGCCAGTTGTACCTTGACATAAACGACATGGATTATAAATGTCATATATTAGTAATTCTTAGCATGTACAGCCTAAACTATACATTAAAATATTTTACAATTTTGTAATGAACATCCATCCATTATCCAACCCACTATATCCTAACCACAGGGTTACGGGGGTCTACAAAAGTAATTTAAACAAGAACCTAGCAACATAAGATAGGCTTAAAAAAATGTCCTCAGAACCTCTCTCTGGGATTTTGTTTCTAATCAATCGTGAATTTCATGCACTCTTAATCCACAACACAACACTAAGCTTCATCTTTAGGCTGGAACCCTGATGCGTTGTCACCACAGTGACCAAGTATGACTTGCCCCAATTTTCTTTGGTGGCACTGAAACCAGCCCTGTAAGCCCAGCTTCTCGATTTAATCAAGGCTTCCTTGGCAAGTGTGCTTTGTGGAACACTCCCCTGGGTGTGGAGTTAGTGTTACAAATGCAGGTCATAATTAGACATGCTGGGATAGGCTCCTGTTTCACCCAGACTCTGCTCTGGATAAGTGGGTGTAGAAAACAGATGGACGGACTAAACCAGTGATTTTCTAGTTTTAAAATTTGTTTCTTTTTTTTTTTTTACAGTCTTTCATCCTATTTTTTTTTATTTTCACAATTTTCTGAATTTAGTTTTTATTTAAATTTAGCTTTTCATCAATTAACTTTGTTTTTTTGCACATTTTATTATTTTTGTACTATTAACCAAAAACATCCACACAATATTCTACAAGTTTAAAAACAAAGATTTTTTATAGTTGACAAACTGTGTATTAGTCAACTTGCATATGGCTCAACATGGCACATGAAATATATGACATGACTGCCTGTGACAGACATCAATGGCCTCCTGATAATGAGACAGTTCAAGGCCTGCAGTGTAATCAAAAAATGCAAGCCTGCAATCCATCATCTGAGAGGCTACTGAATATTATCATTTTAACATTAAACCATGAACACTGGTGTACAGTTTAATGGCTCTATTATTTTTTTATTATTTGTGGCACACAGAATTCCACATCCAAATTATTTCCTTTTTTATTCTTCGCTGAGATAAAAAAAAACTACATAAGATTTCTAATGCTACACACAATGTAAGGCAAAACGTGAACTGAATATTGTATAAAGGATACAGAAAAAGAAATTGCATATCTTTTGACAAATCGATTTAATTCCCATAAACTATTATAATATCTCAATCACAAAACAATTTAAAAAACACAATACAACCTGACTTATAAATACAAAAAATAAAAAGGGTTGAAAAGCAAAAGAAGAATTTGTTCTAAGGACAAAAGCTTCAATTCGAAAAGCTTATTTTCTTCAACTTGTCCTGTTCGGTCTTAACTTGATGAACTAATCTTGAATCTACCAATTTCTCCCTATGTTATCCACAGTTGTTTTAAATGTAAAGCACTAAAGGTTAGGAAGTTATACCATGGTGAATCAAGTAAAGTTCAGTGATGCTAGTGAGATGCACCATCACTAAATCAATAATTATTAAATATTTCTCAGGTTTTTCTTTTCTTCACAGAAGGTCTCTCAAATACATCTCTCACTCCTCCTGCTTTTTGTTTGAAGAATTTACTGTTCTGTGCAGTTTCTTGAGCCCAGGCAGAGTCAAAGGAAGTAGTGTCCTGATCCACCAGATGAGTGTACTTTGTGCGGCCAGATCGCCCAAAGTTCTTGACCTAAAAAAAAAAAAAAAAAATAGAAAAGAAATTAAATTTAGATCTGTTATTCCAAGCAAACTGACTAAATCATAACAGTTCATGTTTATGTTATAGTAAATATATGGCAAGTATTCCACAGATTTAAACATAATGAATGCTCCTGTTTAACACATACAGTAACAAAAATATCTTCAAATTGCCCCAATCAATGTACCACACTTGTATCAAAATAGCTTACCCTTTCATCTTTCTAGTCTCTCTAACTCATGCTCACTTTTCGATTGCATACTCAGTGGGCTAATAGCTTCAAAGAAGTTTTAACCGTCAACTTGGAAATACGTCAAGTACCGAGTCAGTCTCCCGGCAGGTCCTTCTGGCAATTACAGGTATTCCTATATCTCCAGGCCCCAACACCTGTTTTAAGGTACTCTAAGTGTGCTTGGCCTTGTCTTGGTGTTGCTATCTAGCAGGAATTTTCCCAGTCGACATTGCCATGTACTGATCAAAGGTCTTGGAATTCCCTATGTCTGCTGAGTTACCTGTTCACTAGTGTCCTGGGGAAGTACTGCATACTCGCCATGAGGCTACACACTTCTCTTTTACAAGTAGCTTTGCTTTAAACCTGAATTTCATTGAATTTTCTGTATACAGGCAGAAGAAAATTATTGACAATTTTAATCTTATACCTACAAATAAATTTCATCTATAGGTTTGGAATAAGACTTTAATTTTATGCACAAGGACAACATTTTCTGTTATCTATTTTGGCATTACGGAAACCTGACTAAATAAAATACACTTGTTACTTTTTGAACCAGATTTAAATAGCCAGTCTCTATTGTGCTTTAATGTAACCAGTATGCACGTTAGGACAAGGAGCTCAGTGAATTTCCTCGGTTGTAATTTACTGATGGATTCATAACGGTGTGAGCATGAGCAAGTCACATGACCCACCTGTGCTCCAATTGGAAAACCAAAAGAAATGTAACCAGCTGTATCATAAATGTTGTAAGTTGCCTTGGATAAAGGTGTCAGACAAATAAATGTTAATGCATAATTTTTAGTATTTTATTTTAACTGTGATTGCACATGTTTAGAGTGGCGCAGACTTTTAAATGCAAGTGTGCTTTACAAGAATAAACAGAACTTAAAATTTTTAATATGATTACATTTTGCAAATAAAGATTGAATACTGTATGTTAGAGATATAACAAAGTAACAGAAATGGAAACAATACAAAAAAAAACCCTAGACTTTCTTGTATACTCAGATATGGAGATGGATATTTGAGAAGTAAACCGCAAGACAATGATGATATTTTTAAATTATGTACATTAAAAAACCATCAACAACAAATCAAATCAAATTAATATATTGAACAACTATTATAAAAGTAAAGTTGACTAAATCGGACTCTGCAGCTGCATGAATAAAAGGTAAAGTACCACTTCCAGTTAGCGGAAACTGCCCAAAAGTTGATCTACATTTTGTACCTAATACTTGTGTGCAAAATTTGGTTGACCTAAGTGAAAGCGTACTCGTGTTTAAATACACACACAATTCCAAAAATGGTATTTTTGGACTCAAAAAAACGTTGAGATTTATCAAAATCTCAAAATGGAATTTTTGGAGGACTCCAATACTTTCCATATACTTCATATATGTGAAGGTCAGTGAGGTCTCAAAAGTCAAGATTCATCAAAATCTTGACATCGAATTTTTGGACGATTACAATACTTTCTCTATAACTTTTTATATGAGAAAGTAAAAAAAAAAACCTCCTAAGTATTACTAAATAGAAAAAATGTATTTAAGTAAAACTAAGTGAATTAAAACCAACGTGGAAACTATTCAAGTAAAAGTGAAAAAGTATCCTTGGAAAAATACTCAAGTAAAAGTATAACTGAGTTACTTTAGAACAATAAATTAAATTAGTAAATATCTATGCTGTGCATTGGAAAGTATACGCAGAATATACAGACCAAAAAATTGGGGATTAAAAGGAAAGATGATGTTTAATTCCAGCACAACACAGCAGCCACAATGGTTTCAAACTGCAATATCGTATACTTCTAGCACAATGGGCCCTTCATGAACTGCAAAGTGCTTTGTGTTGACTTATGAAAACATTTTTATTAATGGATGTGCACTACGCTAATTACAATTCAAAAATCAATAAAAAGTCTGCCATATTAGACTGTTATTAAAAAGTCTCTCATCCTATCCATATTACTAACCGAGAATGCTAAACCGGATGGACGCAGGGACATCCGGCCATGGGCTGTAGCCGCAAAAAGACGTACTGCTCAGGCGCCCCAAGAAATGAGGGGCCGCGAGAGGCGGACAAGACCACAGAAAAAAAGGAGTGAGCACAGAAAAAAGGAGTCAAAGAAATGAGGCGGCGCGAGCACAGAAAAAAGGAAAAGGCACAGAAAAAAGTAGTCAAACGCAGGTAAAGCACGAAACCCATTGCACACGAAACTAGCACACAAAAAAAAAGAAGACACTCGCGCACAACAGCAAGGCACCCCCCCCCACCCCTACAGGCACCGGATGGGACACACACCAAGAGGGGGATTTAACAAGCCCATGGAACACAAAAAAAAAAGAACACAAAACCACCCCACACACCCTACAAGCAACAGATGGGACACACAAAGAGGGGGATTCAACAAGCCCCTGGAACACAAAAAGAAAGAAGACGCTCGAGCAACAACAATCCTCACCCCCCCCCCCCCCCCCCCCCCACACATCAATAAGAAGTGACACCCAAAGCCACATATCTAAAGGAAACGTCCATATTAAACATACGTCATCTCAACACCTTCACACTAGGCAGCATAGGTGGATCTCCTTACAATAAAGCACTATTAACCGTTCAACTGCAGAAAAGGCTCCATATTAACAGTGAGTGCGATCCTCCTTATTACTTAACCATATTTCGCACGCTGAGGAACAAACAAGTCCTGAATACACGGTCACGGGTACAAAACGATTCGGATCGGATAACGGGACCAAACACACGAACACGAATGAAACAACAAAATACACGGGGGCGCATACAACGTGCTTCGGAAACTCCGGGAGAAAAAATGTCTCGGATCAAAAAACGCAACGCTCAAGTAACCCCGTTACAGAGACGTGCCCAAATGGACAGACACAATGAACGTAGACGCATACAGCGCGCGTCTCAAAGTGCTGCATCAAAACAAGCACGATTTCAAAAGAAAGAGCTCGCGTCTCAGACATACAAAAAAGGGAGCGAATAGACAGAATAAATGAACGAAAACGTGTACAATGCGCATATAACCTGCCAGAAAACAAGCAAGCAAGACTCCAAAAGCAGAAAGCTCAACTGACCGACATACAAAAACGGACAAGGCTCAATACAAACAATGCACGACGTAGACTGAAACGGACTTTTGGCAAAGCGGAGGCGAATCAATTAAAACTACAAAATAGCGCGTCACAAATAATGGACATGCAACAACGCGGCACTCAAACGCCACAAGCAAAACATGCCCGTCGCGGACATCAACGCCAGACAACGCATTCAATAATGAGTCCACTATTGAGGAAAATTCATTGGGATTAATGAATGTCATTTGCAATCATTGTCATTCACTTAACTTCCCAGAAGAAACAACTGGCAATACAAATAATGAATTTACACGTTGTTGTCAAAAGGGGCAGATTAGACTGCCTCCTTTACATTCATATCCTGAATATCTACAGAAGCTTCTAACTAACGATGTGCCTGAAAGTAAAAACTTTATGAACTGCATTAGATCCTACAATAGTTCATTTGCTTTTGCATCTACCGGAGTACATATTAGGCCACCAAAAGGCAATGGCCCATACTGCTTTCGCATATGTGGTTAACAAAACGCACTATATTATGTCCAAAAAATAGGCATCATCCAAACCTGCACACTATTCTATATCTAATTCATACATCTCACTCTTTGTCATGCCCCAACGCCAAGGGTTGGCGAGCGAAGCGAGCAGGGGGCGGAGCCCCCTAGTTACACTAATAATTCATATCACTATAGCAACCTGGATATTTCAAATACTAAACATTGCAAAAAAATTACACTATGACAACAAATGTGGGATAAGCAAGTAATCATCTCAAATATCAACTGACAGCATATTCTGTAGTTATCATTAAAAATTGAGACAGCAAAGACTTCAGTAGACAGAAAAGCTTACAGTTTTGCAAATAAAGTACATTAGCATTACATGTTAACTATAGGCATAGAACTAGCATATAGAAGCTAATTTAGAAAAAAAGTGAGAATTGAAAACAATTAGCCATGTCAGACCTGTCGGTTGCAACTAATGATCATAGATGGATGGATAGATAGATACTTTGTTGATCCCAAGAGAAATTTAAGAAACAGCAGCCAAGAATTATACCAAGTTAAATACATACATTTAATTACACACAGTACAAATAACAAATACTATACAAATAATGCAGTCACAAGCTGGTGCAAACAATATTCCCAAAGCAACGGGAATTGTGCAAATAATACTATGCTACCAAAGTGACAGGTGGTGCATAATATTAATGTGACAGATACTAAAGTGACAGTAAAGTAAAATAAAATAAAACAAAGTGACATGGTTTAAGCTGACAGGGTAACATGTTTAAAGTGACATTGCTCTGCAAAGCTTTACACAGTAGTGACCAAAAAGTGAGATGTCAGATGTACATACATAGCTAAAACGGCTAATATAGTTATAAGCAGAGAAGCAGCATCATGCCCAGAACTCAACCACCCCCTGCACCTGTTGGGAAGGGTTAGGCTACATTTATACTTCATATGATGACCTGCGGACGCTACTGCTATGCAAGAAGTGTACCGTTTATACTTGCGTGCATACTTTATGTAAATCTGGAGGATTCCACCAGGTGGCTTCACTGTGTTGCAAATTGCCCGAAACATCCAATAAATTCCCAGGACACGTGAGGCAGAAACAATCCCTGGACAGAGCATCAGCTCAATGCAAGGTGAATATAAGCACACACATAAACTAGTGTCATTTTAGCATCACCAAATCCCTGCATGTCCTTGGAAGGAAACTGGAGCACAATGTGGAAACCCACCAGGAATGTGGGTTGCCATCTCAGCAGCACATGCCCTTGGAAGTCTTCTGCACACCTTACGTGGGCTAGCTGCCTTCCTAGGACAAAGCACCCTCAGTTCTCCTCGAACAATGTCAGCAGTGGCGGTGTGAGAAACGGGGCAGAGAGGCAGGGGAGCTGTTAGCACTTTAACATGCTGCTATGTTGGTGAGGTGGATGAGCAGCTATAATGGCGGGGGTGATGGCCAGTGAGTTAGCAGCAGTTAAGGCAGAAGCAGGGCAGTCAAACCAGTTGTAAAAGAGATTCAACTCATTTTCTCTTTCCACCTGGTCCTTTGCTTGTAGCCTGTGATGGTCTTCATACCATCCCACACCTCCCTGATGTTATTTTGCTGCAGCTTGTACTCTACCTTCTTCCTGTAGGACTCCTTAGCCTCTCTTATTCAAACCTTAAGCTTCTTCTGTATACTCCTCACCTGTGCCTGTTCCTTGTTTTTGAAAGCTCTCTTCTTCTTGTTGTTAAAAAGGCCTTGAACATCACTGGTAATTCAGGGCTTATTATTAGCAAAGCAGCACACAGTTATAACAGGAACAACAGTGTCTGTACAGAAGTTTATAATCCCCTCAATATCCTCTCCATGTGGTTCCTGCAGAACACTCCAGTCACTTGACTCAAAACTGTCCATAAGAGCATTTTCAGCTTCAGAAGACCATTTCCTGAACGGACACGTAGTTATGGGTTATCGTTGGTAAACAAGATTATAGCCAGATTTACCCAGTTGGGGGAGGGGAGTTTCTTGGTAAGCATCCATCACATTTGCATACAGAAGGTCAATCCTTCCTGGTAGGACAATCAACATACCGAATGAAGGAAGTCAGAGTCGAGTCCAGTGTAATGTGATTGAAGTCGGCAGAAATGGGAATGAAAGCCTCTGGGTGTTGCATCTGGAGCCTCGAGATGGTTGCGACTATGATGTCACATACTATCCTTGCAATCCTTGCATGGTTGGTTACCCATGGAGGAAAGTAAACAACAACTACAAAATTCCATGCAGGTAGTATGGACAGACACCCACCACCCAGTTCAATGTCTTGACAGCAGATTGTTTCCTTAAATGTTACATGCTCCGGGTTACGCCATCTGATGTTAATAAACAGTACAAGTCCTGCACCTTTGCTTTTTCCACAGCATTTAGCATCCCTTTTGACTCTTACGATTGTGAACCCCAGAATGTCCAGGCTAGCATCGGGAAAGTTATTGGTTAGCCACATCTCAGTCAGACACAACAAACTGCACTCCTGATAGACCTGATGGGTTTTAACAAGTGCTTCAAGCTCATCTGTCTTGTTGACCAGTGAGTTTACATTCCCCATTACCATCGATGGAATAGATGGTTTATATTTCCTGCGTTTGATCTCAAATTTTGCCTACATTAGCACCAGCCCGATATCTGTGCCTCAGTTCTTCCAGAATGAGATGCAACCAGCACAACTTCGGAGTGCGAGTAGCTCTTCTTTCATGTAAACAAAGTTCCTGCCTCTCACTTGCATTGTAAAAAAAGATATATCCTTATTTTATTTCACTTGTGTCCATCTGTGCTCGATATAAACAACGGCTGCCACAACTACTATATCCCTCCACAACAGCAGCAAGGAATCAGTGCTCCTGCCAGAGTTTTGGTCTTAGGCTTATCTTCAAGTCTTCAATTTTTCAATGTGACCAATTATCAACTGTGGTATTTGACTGTTTATTCGGTGTATACTTTGCTACTGACAGAAACTGCATTATGACAATACCATTTTACACTTCCTTTTTCATTCACTTCAACGTAAGCCTCCCAGTAAAATGAAAAGGCCCATACAGCCTAGCTGCGACCGACAGAAATGTTCTCTCTGGCCTACATATTCAGACTGACGCACAGAAGCAGAAACATCTACACCACGCCAGACCAACCAGCACAGGCAAGATGCCTTAGAACAACAAAGACAACATATGACAAACCACTGAGCAACATTATCCGATGATGATCAGCAGCAAGTCTTGCACCTAGACAGTGAACGAAAAACAAAATATACACACAACCTTTCTGAAGAGCAGCGGCAAACTGCCAGACAACAAAAAACATTACAACAGAAAAACTACAGGGATTCCATAACACTGATGACTCAAAACAAGATATCCCCTTTATATTATGGCATTGGCAATTATCTGTTCATTTAGCATATTGTATGACTATCACCAAGTCACAAGAATAAACGTTTCATAACATTGGAGTTTACTTGCCAGGCACCGTTTTTACCCATGGCCAGAGATACATCAAAACTCGGGTTAAACATACAGGTATTTGAGGGTTACACACAGGGGAATATTTTCGCTGACAATAACATTTATGCAACAAATTGCATTTTCCGATAATTATTATAGGCGTCGGTATACTACATTACCTGAAGGTCACACTTCATACATACTTACATGTGCCCTGAATTTCCCGTCTTATCCAATATGTTCTGTTAACCTGTTCATGTTACACTTTGTAGTGTAAATATTCATGCTGTTGTGACTATAATAACATCCCATACTAATATGTGACTATTGTAATACTGAGTCTTCTCACAAGTCTCTACTTATTAAAATAATCTCCTTTCTTACTATAACGTGATGTTCTTCTCTTCCTCATCATCATTTCATTAACGCTTTTATTCTCGTGAAATTTTCACAAGCACAATTTGCTAAAATCCATAGTAAACTTAAACAAAAGCACTCCACACGTAGTAGACAAATGGTCAAGTAGAAACTATATGCTATAAGAAAAGAAAGAAAAACGTTCGTAATGTAGACAGAACTAGTGGGTAGGCTGCCCCTCGCGTAAGCGCATAAAAGTTGAGGGACAGTAGTCATTTATAGCTCATGTTAGCAAAGCGTTGAGGACATCAAAGATGTGCTTGATACAAACTATAGCAGAGGAATTCTTCTTACATAAAACATTAAATGAGTGATTTTCCTATTGAACAAAACATAAAAGTGTTCAAAGAGAAACATTCCCTAATAAATGTCAACTAATTTCTGAGTAATACTATTTAAATTTCTATATTAATTTTGGTGCTTAAGAATATAATGTTGAATTAAGTTCCTTCTGCTATAAATGACATAATGCTTAACAGGTGGCAGGTACTATCATGGTTATTCAACCTACCTGCATAACTTTAGGTAGGATTGTCTTGTTGAAATGGTCTTCCAATGTTGGTGCACTGAAGTCTCTTTTGTAGACATCTTGCTCTTCATCCTAAAATTAAAATTATACAGAATTCATTGAACTGTTGCATTAATAAAAATGCAAAAGTCAAACATATTTCTTACTCTGTTTCACTCTGACAAGAAATACTAAATGTTATTCTTTAAATTTTAGGGCATGAGGAATACACAATCATACTTAAATACCTATTTGTAAACCTGAGCTCAAACAATTACTACTTCAGAACTTTTTTCGTTTAAAGTATTATATTAATTAGGGCCCATAACTGCAAATACTATTAGTTTGCATAAAGACCTCTCTGAAAGTGGATTTGTACAATGTGCTGTGCTATTTTATGTTAATTCTTTTCCATTTTTCATATCATGATCTCAAGTAATGAGCAGTTGCAACATTGTACATTTCAAAATTGAGTTGCATGTCTTTATAGCTTATTCTTGAGAAAGGTCCAAACAATGCAAGGCATTTTTCATTCAGAAAGCAAACTGCACTCTGCAGAGAAGGCAAGAATGCCAAAAGCAGTATTGCATTTTGCACAACTCAAAGTTGAAAGTGACCAGGAGTGACTAACAGATTCCTACCAGGAGGGCATCTTACTGGTCATGTGACAAAGGACGGAGATATCAGCAAGCCTGATACCTAAAAATCTGGCTACATCCATGTTTATTAAAACATATTTTAAACAGGATCACACACTTTTGTTTTGTATTAGGACAACATTCAAGAAGAAGTGTACAAGTATCAATGAAACAGTAATTAAAACCTTTCTTTGATCTGAATATAGTAATACTACTACTGAAAAAATGCTTCGAACCTGTAACTTCTTGTGGGGCTTTATGGTTATTACTATCGTTTGTACAGATTACAGATACATTAACTTTGTGATAGGAGTAACTGGCTATTAAGAAGTCTAGCTTATATGTTTAAAAAAAGGATAATAATGTTTGACTGATTTTGAAAAAAACAGAAGAGATAAAATATTTATTTCTTAATAAAATTACACCATTGTTAGTTCTTCTTACTCAGATTCATATAAATGAAAATTCTGTTGGATGCTTTAATTGCTTACCATGAAGAATGCCCCTCTGTGGTAGTACTTCTGTAGAAATTTATATTTCCCCTTTGTAGCTTTGTTGCTGATGACTTTACCATTGGATCTTAGCTCAGCTCTGCGTTCTTCCTCAGTTAGATTATGGAACCTTTCAATCTCTGCCTTCTCACGCTCCATCCTATAGGTAATTGGTAAGAACAATATTAACAAAACAAGCATCACAACTGTGGCCGTAAAATTCAGCAGTAACTGCGACAATGTATCTGACAAAACTTACATTTCTCGAGTTTCACGATCCCTTTTAATACGTTTCAGCTCACGAACCTTCCAAGCTTCATACTCCTCTTCTTCATTTTCTCCATCAGTGTCAAGCGCTTCAAGTGCAGCTAATGTACGGCGGTTCTCCTCAAACTCCTTTTTGGCTTCTTCCTCAACTATTTTCAATGTATACCGTCTACGTTCCTCTGCCTGCTTCTTTGCTTCTGCCTCCAGCTCCTTCTTCCGTTGTTCTTGTGCTTCCCGCTCTGCAACAGTTACACGATCCTTCCTGCAAGATGAATGCGAGCTTGAATTAACGGCAGGTCTGAATAGCCTACCCAAGGCCTAACTCATGTCCAACAATACTAAGTAAATCTAGCATTGCATAAATAATCTATTGCCAGTAGAGGTACCTGGATTTTTTCTCAGACTGTGCTGAGCAGAACCTGGACTACTATATGGAAATACAGAACTTTTACAATAAAGGTATAGAAAAAATATTTTTTGTCAAGTATTCCTTATCAATTACTTAACCTTGTGCAGGATTTTAATCTTTTCAACCGATGGTCACTATTCAACATGTGTTTCTATTCAATAATTTCATGGCGAACTGAGATAAAAAAAAAAAAAACCCTGGTACAATGAGCATGAACAGGAACCAACACAAAACAGCAGTCATCATTATCAACACCTGCATAAAAATATATTCACAGATTAATCTCTTTAAGTCTTCCTCTGCCTATGCCATTATCACAAGAACATCAGCCATAACTATTCTCAGAATTCACCCCTCAGGTAGTGTCACTAAAAACATCTACCAACAGGACAAAGAAGAAAGGGTTAACAAGCCAACCCTTTATGTAAATCTACTGAGACACACAAATGTTTAAATATTGTAGTTTGCACTCTTTACAGATTATACATCATTTCTACCAATCATAACAACTTTTCTTGACCTTTCCACTTCCTTAGACACCAGGGGCCTCATGTATAAAATGGTGCGTACGCACAAAAATGTTGTGTACGAACGTTTCCACGCTCAAATCGCGATGTATAAAACCAAAACATGGCGTAAAGCCACGCACATTTTCACGGTAGCTCCAACCCTGGAGTACGCAAGTTTTCTGCTCGATTTTGCAAACTGGTGGCACCCAGCATCAAAGCAATGTTACTGTTCCAGTGTGGTTATCCTTTCTTAGATCCACATCCCTGATGCGGCTTTATCATATACACTGAAACTAAATGCATATTGTTTATTAGTTTAAGGCATCTGATTGTAATTAACCTGTAACAATATAATGGTCCAGGGAATAGCCAAAGTATTCCAAATAACATAGCTGCTTTAGCATTGTTACTCTCACTGCACCTTTTGTTTCTTCTTTCAGCTGCTCATGTTAGGGGTTGCCACAGCGGATCATCTTTTTCCATATTACTCTCACTGCACCACTTGGAGTATTTATATCACTATATCTGGGTGGGGAATCACAGATCTACAGCAGCTGATCAGAAAGAGAATTATCGGTATACAGCATCAAGCACACGTTGCCTCAGCCATGCGGTCTATTGAACAGCTCTCACACGGCAAACACTTCAAAGCCTTTCCTGTATGGACCTCGCGGTTCAGAAACAGTTTCATCCCAAGAACTATAAACGCACTCGATCAGTCCATCAAGTGCTCCTTGTAGAACTGTTTGTACTTATAAGCACATATATATGTTTATTATATTATACAGATAAAACTAACTTCATTTACATAATCTATATTGTTAATAATTAAACGTGAGGACACGGTGCCGTAGTGATAGCGAGGAGCTGGCGCTCCGTTCACGGATTGTTTCTGCCTCGCGCTGTATTCTTGCTGGTGCTGCTGCGACACTGGAAGGATAGATGGATAGAATAATTAAACATGTACTACAAAGATATTTCAATGTTCCTTAAAAGTTTTGAAGAATCGGCATTCTAAGCTTACAGATGGCTTAACGTCTATTACAGAGCTGATTGTGTGGCGATTGGGTATTTGGAGAAAGAAAAGGAACGACAGGAATTGGGGGTTAGTACGTTTGGAAGAGACAGTACGTTTTTCCTTGCCTCCACTTGGTATTTGCTGAAATTCTTCTATTTTCCCTCGTGCTTTTGCCATTGTCTTTTTACAGAAGGCTGAGCTTAATAATAATAATAATTCATTACATTTATATAGCACTTTTCTCAGCACTCAAAGCACTATAAGGGCTATTTATATTGATTTGCATATTCAAAGAGGCATAATTCTGGGAGGAGTTGGGGCGGGACAGCAGGTGTGTGCACATGCGTTACTTTTCACACTGACCGGGATATACAGTATGTAGTGAAAGAATGTGGATGTGTCCAGATTTATGCATCTGGATTTTTTTGTGCGTACGAACATTTCCGCTTTTGTGCTTACGCCATGTTATAGTGCGAGTTCTACAAACGGCGTTATACATGAGGCCCCAGAACCCTACTTTCTTTGGGACTCTATTGCAGGCCTTCTACAGACCTGTAAATACATGATACTGGTTTTCATTTCCTCTAACTTTTTTATCTGTATTAATGGAAGGCTATTCTGTCTTGCTGCTCCTTAATAAGTTGAAAACATTTAGCTCATTCTTTCCACAGAGCTCAACCCCTGTTGTACTGTAATATACCTAGCATCTCCCCTCATAATCTTTAACTAGCAATTATGTGTAATTTTTATATCCTGGAAACCAATAACTGCACACTATACAGTTTAGGCATTAAAATGTTTTGTGGACTGCTATCAAGAATATTAACTTTTTCTAATTTTCATCTTGAGCTCCTTTTACTGGACTGTCCGACCCGATTTTGAGTTTAGTTAATCTTCCTCATCTATAAATAACCTATTCTCTAGTTGTCTGGGATCTCATTCCCTACTGCTCTCATCCACTCTACCACCCAGAACTCCAACTCTTTGCCAGTGCTTTCAGCAAATTTCAACTTGTACCCACTCATGTGCTTTTCCTGCCTTACCTAATGCCTTCTTAATTTTCAACACAAAGTATTTTTAAGTTGACCTCTATTATACTCCATATTCTCTACTGATCATGGTGCACCCTACAAACATCTATTCTTAATCTCTCTTCTGTTGTACAATACTTACATTTTCATTCTTTAATTATAGAAATCCACTCCAGGTCTTTCTTGTTGTTTTTTTTTATCAATAAAGGATGCCTTGGCTAAAATTCTTCATAATTATCAAAGAAAACTTTTCTCCATAAATAATAAACATTCAAACTATGTTTTCAATCATCATCATTTTCACTCCACTCATCCTGATAAATGTCAAAGAGGCAAAATGTCAAGGGTAACTGGCAGTGTCATCATACCTTCAGCCCCTCCTGGGGAATTCCATTGTGCTCTCAGGCCAGCTGAAAGATGATCCATTCAATGCATCTTGGGCCTGACCACAGTTTTCTATCAGTGCATTTCATACAGTGTAGTAGCACAACTAGCCAGAAGCAAAATATATTAAAAACTATAAACTGTTAGAATAGGAGCGGAACACTGTGAGAAAGGAATTCAGAAATCAAGAAGAAATAAGTACTTCTTGAAAGACGCAGTGTGCATGTAGAATTTCTGGCCAAGCAGGATTACATATGAAAGTGAACTGTATTACGCTCAGCAGGCCAGTAATAGTGCCTGACATGGAAGAGGACGAATAGGAATTGAGAAATGCCGTGTCGGCTGCGTGTGGGAGGGCCTACTGGAAGCAGGACGAACCAGAAGAGAAATATATATCCATCCATCCATCCATTTTCCAACCCGCTGAATCCGAACACCCCCTCCACTTAACTCTGAGCAAGGCTGCAGACAGCTGATGCCTATACCACCAAGCATAGGGCACAAGGCAGGAACAACCCCTTGATAAGGCACCAGTCCATTGCTAGATACACACACACTAGGGCCAATTTAGAACCAGCAGTCAACCTCATTTGCTTGTCTTTGGACTGTGGGAGGAAACTGAAGCACATGGAGGAAACTCATGTGCACACAGGAAGAATGTGTAATCTTTACACAGAGAGCACCTAGGGCTTAAAACAAACAATTATTATCATTCAAAACAGGGAATAGATTTATGTGGTATATCACCGCTAGGGATAATACCAAGTAAAACAAAACTAAAAAAGCTTATTTTAAAACACTTACATTATTTTTATTTTAAATGGATGAAAGAATAAATCTAGATGAAGATTTCAGCGAACAGTCCAGTTTGAAATGTTTGACTCAACTGACTGATAATGTGCGGAAAATCTACAGCTTGTCTCATCCATGATAGTATCTGATATTCTAAGAAGTGTCAGTGGTCCAATAAACACATCCTTTACACTAACAATTGTTGGCCATTTATCGAACTACTTTAAAATAAGTATGATGAGAAAGAATCCTTCCTCGCCAAGGAACATTAACCTTAATGCAAAATCTTCTTTGCACCTCTGCTACAGATGTAGATTCAATGTACGCCATAACTCCAAACAATGAGGCCCCAAGTTCATGATCACTGAAGCTGCATTTAGTGTACAACATTGCCATCACACTATACATACTCCCACCCAATTTACTTGTCTTTCATAACACCCTGAAAATTGTCACCTTCTTGTTCTACATCTGTCATTGTCACTACTACATTTGAATCTAGTGGTTTTATCTGTTCACCTCGCAATCTCCTCTGACATTTCCTTCTCTCTCTTCCTCCTTCTTATACATGCCTTTGCGGTCAGTCTTCTTATGCTGACTGTTTAAAAGGTTGTGAAATGGAAGGTGGGGTAACACATTATATTTTGGTGCTACAAAAACAAAATCTGCCAATGAGGTGTCAACGCTGTTGTTTCACATACTAATACAATAAATGGTACGTGTGTGGCCTATCATTTGACTCAGAATTTATAGTTGGACAAACTTGGAAATTTTATTCTCAATCATGAGGTGACCCACCACACACATGTCACATAGTTTAAGAAACAATGATTTAGACCACAATTATCTAATGGTTTGGGAGCAGAAAATTAAATTAAAACCACTCTGGACTAGCCCAAAATGTACTGTTTGTACCAAAACTGGAGGATTTAGAGGTGCTTAATTCTGGGTGGAAAGGTCCTAGAATTTGAGAGTTTTGAATGTGGGAACAATAAACTATTAATTTAATATTTGGATGTTCTTCCTTTTAAGCCTGCATATGCTGCGTTCACATCCAAGTATCTATTGATCAGACACAAAATAACTCTAAAGTGCCTAAGATTTAATCCATCAAGGGACACTCCGGAGAATTGTGGCTATCAAATGAAAACACCATCAACAGACACTTGGACATGAACCCAGTATATGCAGACTTCAAAGGAAGAACATTCACATATCAAATAAGATTTTATGACCAACACCCTCCTAGCCCCACCTTATCATTCCAGCCCTGTCTTTTCCTCTGATGATGACTCCTGGTAGGGGTTGAAAGTTTAGAAATAAAAAACTTTTAAGATATGTGACTCAGGGCGGCACGGTGGCACAGTGGTAGCGCTACTGCCTCACAGTTAGGAGATCTGGGTTTGCATGTTCTACCCGTGTCTGCGTGGGTTTCCTCCCACAGTCCAAAGCAATTCTGAATTGTCCCTAGTGTGTGTGTGTGTGTGCCTTGCGCCCTGTGTTGGCTGGGATTGGCTCCAGCAGACCCCCGTGACCCTGTAATTAGGATATAGCGGGTTGGATGGATGGATATGTGACTCGTCTTCTCACTTTGTGGATTTCTAGCTAAAAATATCCAAACTTTATCACAGATCTTCATTTCCACTTTATGTTTTATAAATTTTCAGGGAACTACAGTGATTTCACAGCCATGTTACTGACTCCTAGAAAACAAGCTACAGCATATTATGCAACGTGTACTTCATTAAAGTTTTTTTATAGTTTATAAGTTATAGAAACATTTTGACAATAAGGTTTAATAATAATTGCTTAAATTGCTTGGTGCATCCAATTCTTTAACAGTTGGAACAGTTTAAGTCAGGCATGTTTAAAATTTGCCAAAAATTCTATCACTAAACCATAAGCAACACAGGACAATGAACTTACAGTTCCATATTTAATACTAATCTTAGAAATAAACTCCTCTCTAACTTTATCTGTAGTAATGGAAGGCTCTTCTGTCACGCTGCCCCCTAATATTTGTTTGAATAAGCTGAAAACATTTAGCTCATTCTTTCCACAGTGCTCAACCCCTATAGTACAGGAATATACCTAGGATTTCCCCTCATAAATCTTTAACTAGTAATGATATGTAATTTTTATATCATGGAAACCAATAACTGCACACTATACAATTTAAGCATTAAAATGTTTTGTAGACTATCTAGAGCGTATCTATAATCCTACTGGCCCTTTAACTGTTTTTGCACACTATCTGTGGTCTGTGACAAATCCATTACCAATTCTAAGCCTTTCTGTTGTAGTTTACTTTTCAGCTCCAAATCTTACTTTGTGTCTTTGGCATTTGACAATAAAGACATTTTGTCATTGATAAGAACCTTCAAACCTGATTTGCTTGTAATGGACTTCAATAACTTTAACGAAAAAGAGGTAAATTTGATTAAGCAAGCATGACTGGACAGCACCAACATGCAAGTCAAATCCCATTATAACGAATATTGAAGTAACAAAATTTTCAGAGTAACGAATACTTTTTGTGGGCCTGACAAATGTTCATACAACATTATGTTTAAAAGATTTTTTATTTTGTATGTAAATTTCAGTATAACTAATGTTTTTTGAGAGGAAAATGACCACCAGAAACAATAATGCAATGCAAAAAAAAAACTTAGTGCTGTGCATACTCTTTTCACCAAGTCGCAGGAACCCTGCAACAGGCTGTCGGTTTCTTGTTAGACTAAGAGAAAGAGAAATAAGTGCAATACCATATAGCCGAATTCTGAGTCAGTGCTCCACAGAGCCTCTGCATGGGTAGTTGTGTCATGTGCAGATAATGTACTGTTCTGAATTTATACCTGTATTTCTATAAAAAAAAAGTTACACCTAACGTCTCAAAGTCAAATTAAATATTTTTTGCAGTTTAAGAGGTGTTTTTTTTTTTTTTTTTATATAAAAACACAGGTATTGTCAAGCTTGGGTCACAGAGCTACATGAAACACAAGAAGGTAAATACAGGTTTCCAAGGAAAATACAGGGACTTTATTAATGTATAAAGAAGGCAGGTACAGTCCCAAAACTTCATTCAAAATAGGATCTATTAATTCAGCACTCAAGATAGGAGCCACAACATGTGCAATCTTCTTACTTTAGCTCCCATCTTCAGATGAGAACACCACCAGCAGCTCAGAATCACCGCTATGGCAGATCAGAAGTATGTGACTAACAGCAGGTCAAAGCCTGGTGTAAAACGTTCTAAACATCATGCAACAAGCATGTTACATGGTAAGCCTGATCCTGCTGAGGAAAACCAGTTACTTTTCCCTTGGTTTAGTTTACCAGACACAGACCAGCTATGGAGCAATTCTTGCGCCACTACCATTGATGGTGATGGCAAATTGCCGGCAACCAAAGTCACAATAGTATACATATTTTCCCCATATTTGTTAAAACAAAATTTCTGTTAAAATGAAATATTTTTATGGTCCCATGAGTTTCATTATAATGAGATTCCACCTGTATATAGAATAGTACTCCTTTGGTAAGGCTGCTCTTGATGTCGCTTTGTACAAGCAAGAAAATTATAAACTACTTGTAGAATAGAATATTGTTAACCTAGGGGGCTTCGCCCCCTGCGCACTTCGCTCACCAACCCCTTTCCCCACCTGCCGCCTCTCCGAAACCCCTCTTAAACAGAGATAGATTGGGAAACAGCTGCTAGTGTGCTACTGCTGTCCTCACACATTTTCTGCAATTCATGTGTAGGCACCGTTGCGAAGAGGGGGGCTGAGCGGCCCATGGAGACACGACCGCTCCTCCGAAACCACTCTTAAAATGGTGATACACTAGGAAACAAGTAACAGGTGTTTTTTTCAACTCCTCTTTGCTCGAGAAGCTGTTGGCTTGCTGCTGCTGCGTGCCATGTGATCTGTATTTCGTGCGGAGTTGCAAACCTTTCAAAGCCTGTACAGCACCTGAATATTCAATCTTTTTTAGCCGTTCCGTTATTCCACCCCCCCAGTAATATTTTCAGTTTGTTGATGCAGCCGCTCCTCCGAAACCCTTCTTAAACGGTGATACATTGGGAAACAAGTAACTGGTGTTTTTTTTCAAATCCTCTTTGCTCGAGAAGCTGTTGGCTGGCTTGCTGCTGCTGCATGCCTTGTGATTTGCACTTCGTTTGGAGCTTCAAACATTTAAAAGCCTGTTCATCACCTGAATATTCGATCTCTTTTTTGCTGTCCCCCAACCCGAGTAATATTTTCAGACTGTTTGCGCTAATGCAATCTTTACTCTCATTCTTGGAGACTTTAGATTTTTCCTACTTCCATTATCTCTAACCTGCTCTGCATGTGTATCATGGGACTAGTATCTGAAGATTGTAAGTATGGCATGACTTGTCTGTCTCGCGGGAAGTGAAACTGTTTCTGTCTCTCTTCAAAAGATAACGTCTCGTCCCCAGGAAAAGTCTTGTTTCGTCGCAAGTTTTTTTTTTTTTTTTTTTTTTAATAATAGAGAGATAATGACAGGCAAGAAATTCAGAATATATTTTGGATGACTAAACACTGGGCAAACATACATAAAGCTTAATATTCTGTTAGTAGTAGTTTACTTAGAATAAAACAGAGTTTTTGCTGGTAATTTATTTATAATTATGTTCAGGTCTGATCATACACACTAAAAGATTATCCATCAATCCATCCATTTTCCAACCCGCTGAATCCGAACACAGGGTCACGGGGGTCTGCTGGAGCCAATCCCAGCCAACACAGGGCACAAGGCAGGAAACAATCCTGGGCAGGGTGCCAACCCACCGCAGGACACACACAAACACACCCACACACCAACCACACACTAGGGCCAATTCAGAATCGCCAATCCACCTAACCTGCATGTCTTTGGAATGTGGGAGGAAACCGGAGCGCCCGGAGGAAACCCACGCATACACGGGGAGAACATGCAAACTCCACGCAGGGAGGACCCGGGAATCGAACCCAGGTCTCCAGATCTCCCAACTGCGAGGCAGCAGCGCTACCCACTGCGCCACCGTGCCGCCCACACTAAAAGATTACTTTAATATAAATGGAACCAACTGCTCATGTGTTTTATAATTGTTGTAAATCAATGAGAATGTGTTACAAAGCAAATCTTTCTGCTATGGCATGTTTTATGACAAGTGTAATAAAATATCTTCAGTTTACCAGAAATGGCTCACAAACACATATTTAGTGGCTAGAAGGATGGCAAGTTATTTAGTAGGTTTAAGGCTTTTCTTTTAAATTTCTCTGTGCCTTGCTGACCACAATTTTTTATATACATATATATATTTAGAAAATCTCTTTTTAATAAATCTGCAACAATTTCAAAAATTCTTTTTTTTTGTCTGTCAATATGGGGTGCTGTGTGTACATTAATGAGGAAAAAAATTAATTAAAATGATTTTAGCAAATGGCTGCAATATAACAAAGAGTGAAAAATTGAAGGGGGTCTTAATACTTTCCGTACCCACTGTATATTTGTGTTTTTGTGAAACGTGACTAACAACTAACATCCCAGATGCTAACGTGGAGCTATCCGGGTTTAGCACAGTTATAGCGGACAGAGACGCAAATATCTGCGGGAAGCAGAAAGGAGGAGGACTCGCTCTTTATGTGAATGCAAGGTGGTGCAACTCTGGACACTCTGGACATGTAAACGTCAAAATCTCCACTTGCTGCTGGGACACTGAACTGTTGGCCGTAACTCTGCGTCCCTATTACTTGCCCAGAGAGTTTGGACACGTCATTGTTGTTACTGTTTACTTCCCTCCTCGGGCAGGCGTGGAGATAGCGGGTGACACCATCCATTCTCCTGTTGCTAAACTGCAAACAAAGCACCCCAAAGCACTTGTGCTAATGGCTGAAGACTTCAACCATGTGACCCTGGACAAAACATTAATCATATAAACATATGGTTTCTACTTCGCGGATTTTCACCTATCGCAGGGGGCTCTGGAACACAACCCCCGCGATCGAGGAGGGATTACTGTACTGCACCCTCCACCCATCCTTCTGCTGATACCAGCATAGCAGAGAGTTTCCCTCCACCCACAATTTCAGCAGCCCAGGTAAGCAGAGAGCTGAGGTGACTTCGCGCCAGCAAAGCGGTGGGTCCAGATGGAGTATCGCCATGACTGTTGAAGGCCTGTGCATTGGAGCTGGGAAGTCCTCTACAGCGCATATTCAACCTGAGCCTGGAACAGAGGAGTGTCCCGAGGCTATGGAAAACATCTTGCATCACCCCAGTCCAAAAGGTATCACGTCCTAGTGAGCCGAATGACTTCTGGCCTGTCACTCTGACATTACACCTGATGAAGACCATGCAGCTCCTGCTGCTTCACCACCTGAGGCCACAGGTCCGCCACGCCCTTGACCCTCTGCAGTTCACATACTAGAAGAAGGTGGGAGCGGAGGATGCCATCATCTATATGCTACACCAATCCCTCTCCCACTTGGACAGAGGCAGTGGTGCTGTAACAATTGTTTCTGGACTTCTCTAGCGCCTTCAACACCATCCAACCTCTGCTCCTTAGGGACAAGCTGACAAAGATGGGAGTAGATTCATACCTGGCGGCATGGATCATGGACTATCTTACAGACGGACCTCAGTATGTGCGTCTCGGGAACTGCAGGTCTGACATTGTGGTCAGCAACACAGGAGCGCTGCAGGGGTCTGTACTTTCTCCAGTCCTGTTCAGCCTATATACATCGGACTTCCAATACAAATCTGAGTCCTGCCACGTGCAAAGGTTCATCGACAACACTGCTATCGTGGGCTGCATCAGGAGTGTGCAGGAGGAGGAGTATGGGAACCTAATCAAGGACTTTTTTTAAATGGTAGGACTCAAACCACCTACAACTGAACACCAGCAAAACCAAGGAGCTGGTGGTGGATTTTAGAAGGACCAGGCCCCTCATGGACCCCGTGATCATCAGAGGTGACTGTGTGCAGAGGGTACAGACCTATAAATACCTGGGAGTGCAGCTGGATGATAAATTGGACTGGACTGCCAATACTGATTCTCTGTGCAAGAGAGGACAGAGCCGGCTGTACTTCCTTAGAAGACTGGCGTCCTTCAACATCTGCAATAAGATGCTGCAGATGTTCTATCAGATGGTTGTGGCGAGTGCCCTCTTCTACGCGGTGGTGTGCTGGGGAGGCAGCATAAAGAAGAGGGACGTCTCACACCTGGACAAACTGGTAAGGAAGGCAGGCTCTATTGTAGGCACAGAGCTGGACAGTTTGACATCTGTCGCAGAGCGACGGGAGCTGAGCAGGCTCCTGTCAATCATGGAGAATCCACTGCATCTACTAAACAGTATCATCTCCAGACAAAAGAGCAGCTTCAGCAACAGACTGCTGTCACTGTCCTGCTCCACTGACAGACTGAGAAGATCGTTCCTCCCCCATACTATGCGACTCTTCAATTCCACTTGGGAGGTAAACGTTAACATTATACAAAGTTATTGTCTGTTATACTTGCATTTTTATCACTCTTTAATTTGATATTTTTTTTTATCAATATGCTGCTGCTGGTGTATGTGAATTTCCCTTTGGGATTAATAAAGGATCTATTTTTTTTTTTTAAATAATCACACACACATATATGTATACCTCCTTACTTAACAATACACATTTTGGTAATACGTTAATACATACGTGGTTTTCCATGTCTGTGGAAAACAAAAAAACATATGTATACTAAACATCATCCTAATATCTAAGCTTCATCCAACTTAAAAAAAAAAAAAAAAAAAAAAAGACAATAACACTAGAAATTTACTCCATTCTAATAAATGAGTGGTACCTTAACAGTGACAATTCCAGCTGTCTCCTGCGGTTATATTAAGCCTAAAACAACTTTTATGATGGAGACCTTGTGGAAAATTTCACTTAAATCTGCAATCCTCTTTTAGATGTGAAGAAAGAACTCTAAAAGTTAATCATTGCTTGTGAGTGCCTCACCCCTATTTTTTTTATTTTTTTTTAACTTTTCATTTTATACAGAGGTGGTTTAGGCAATTCAACTTAAATCTATAGTATCTGTGTATACTTAACATTCATTCCAAGTTAAATGAAAAAGAACCACTTGCTTACTTTCTGATAAACACTGGCTTTAGACGGGGCTCAGTTTCATCCTCACTATCTGTGTACTCCTCATACTCCGACTCTGATTCAGATTCATCTCCAGACTTGCCCTCCTCCTCTACTTCCATTATTTCCAGTTCTTCATTCTTTCTTTCCTGTGCACGCTGGCGCATCATTGCACGTCGCCGTTCAATTTCCTTTGGATGAGGGCAAACGTGTATATTTTAATAAAGAATTAGTGAGCCTAAACTAGCAAGTATTCAAATATATTTATCTCACTTGAATTTTCTGCAGCAGCAACAACTAGGTAAGCAACACTCTATCATCCACAAGTACAAACTACATATAATGCAATACTGAAGTGTCAAGTAATGAGTTCACAAAAATACAATTTTTCCAAAATGAAAGACAGACAAAAACAAGGTTGTTTTAAAATAAAAAAATACTGTTCAGAAATATGAAAAGTTTTATCAAGTAAAATGGTAAACTTTCAAAGTTCCAGCAAAAATACATGCAACGAAAAACAAAAACACAATATTGTATTTTAGCATTCTATACTTGAGTCATTTTCTGTACCACTATTGTGTTTACATTATTTAAATTATAACAGTTTTATATATCCACTTCTCACCTCATCATCCACCTCCTCTTCTTCCTCTTCCTCACTACTATCTTCTTGGTCTGGATGCCAACCTCCTTCTTCTGACTCAGAGCCACTCTCCACAACCACCTCTGGTTCTGCAATTTGTCTGTGTCTTGCTAACCTTCAGAGGTACATAAATTATAATATACATTACACCAATGTTTATGTATGTATTCATCATTTTTATATCATAGCCTTTCAGAGCAGATATATAATATATACAGCATATCTGGAGATAGCTATCAGCAAGTCTGGCTTAAATGAGGGTGGCGACAACTAGACAGATTACTGTGTGTGACATTTCTTAATTAATCCAATACCTCATTAAGGCAGTACTCAGAATATGGGCAAGGATTAAATAGCAAAGAACAATGGAGAACTTGACAACATGGTCTAAACAGCAGCAAGCCTGTGGTTATGATGAATAAAACTTCTATGGCTGAAAAATACCAAAAAAAACACCTGTGAAACATAAATGCGTGTCACGTGTACGGAGACACAATACACCTGTAAACAAATAACCTATTGTAAGGAAAAATCATTTTGAAAAACTAGATTATACTTTGGCATTTGTAGACATCACTGGGCTAGTGGTAAATATGAACTGTGCATTGTCATGGGCTGTATGTTGCTCTATGTGGCTCACAATTACAATGATATAGTTGGAGTCAATGTTAAGTTGAACAAATTGGAAGTTACTTTTGCAGAAAGATGAACTATAAAATATGAATGAGAACTAAATGCTGTGGGCATAGTTTTTTCAGCAGCAGATTTTGTTACTGTTCACTACAACATTTGTAGCGAGTTGTCCCCACATATGCATTCTCAGCTCGAGAAAATGTCTAAGTTTCCCAAATTAATTTGGTTAAAGAGTGCCAAATGTGATTTCTTCCTCATACCTTTCCTCCACATCTTCATTAACACGGTTAAGTAGACGCTTAAGACGAGGATCTGAGACCTCTTCCTCCTCCACTTCAGCCTCAGGTTCAGCCTCTTTCCCTTTCTTCATAAACTGGAAGTCATCTTCCTCTTCATCTGATGACTCCATCGGAGCATAATCAGGGCGCTTTCCAGACACATAGCGCTTCACTTTAACCTTCTCCATCGAAATCTCACCTACAAGTGAATGCAGAAATATGTTTAGCTGAGGACTCTCCTTAGAGATTCATGATTTATTGAAACCAGTGTAAAGAGCTGCCCTTCCGGCAACAGCACCACAAGAATAAAACAGGGCAGATTTAAGCCTCACATCAGACCTCCAGAAAAGTCAGTGAGCCACAATTGGAGCAGGAAAAGGTTTTTCATTTTCCAAGAGGATCTCTTCCTATTACATTACTGATTATATCTTGCCTGAAGAAGGGGTCTGAGTTGCCTCGAAAGCTTGCATATTGTAATCTTTTTAGTTAGCCAATAAAAGGTGTCATTTTGCTTGGCTTTTCTCTACATTCGTATTACACCAAAATTTACAGAACTTTATCTTCAAAGAGATGGAAAAAATGTGTGTCTATATCAGCACTGAAGTAAAAAAATCACCCAATACTAAAGCAAATTAAAATATTTTTGTGTAGTTTATTCAAGCACATTTTTACAATGCTTTTCCAGGAGTACTACATGTGCTTTATGCATGCATTTGGCATCATCCAGTGTAGCATGTGCACCTAACCTTTGGCATTTTCACAAGCCAAAAATGTACTATGAATAAAGGAAATCTGGAGAATGACATTAGGACCCTAAATGTTTTAAGCCAAACCTGGTGGCGCAGTGGTAGTGCTGCTGCTTTGCAGTAAGGAGATTGTGGGTTCGCTTCCCGGGTCCTCCCTGTGTGGAGAGCGCTTTGAATAGTGAGAAAAGCGCTATATAAATGTAAAGAATTATTATCATTATTAAATTGGAAAGTCTCGGTTTGTGGAGATCATTTGGTCATCACTTATTTGGTCTTGAGTCCTCTGGCCCCAATGTGATGAATCAGTGGCCAAAAAGGCAGAATCACCAACTCAGAATGAATATTTAATAGTCATATAGACATCTTAAGACATCAAAAGGTACCTGGCATCCACCTCAACAATCTGCTCAGCAGAAAATGTTAAACAGGCACAAGACAAGGTTTTATTTTATCGAATGTGTGATACAAAAAACTGCTAATATAAAATATGGCCCTGTATCATGTATTGTATGACGTTAAATGTCACATGACGGAAATGAAAAACATCTTTTGTCAAAACAGGGAATTTAAAAATCTGACTGAAAAATAAAAACTAGGATATACATTACAGACTAAGTGCACCTGGAAGAATTGTTAGCTCATAACATAAACATCACTGTACATAAAGGTAGGCACGGAATGAAGAATGTGTTTCACACTTAATTTAACAAGTGGCATCCTTAGAAGAGCATGTCGAATGGCAACATTGTTTCATGACAGCAACAATGCATTGACAGGTTTATTTTCAGTTCAAGCTCTATTGGAATCAGCGCAGCACAAAATTTACAATCATATTGTATTAGTTCTAATGATATACATGGTATATTCATATGCTACTGAGTAGTGCTGGAAGGTATACCGGTTCATACCAAAAACCGTTTTTCATTTTTGTTATGATATGGATTTTTCTTATAACGGAACACCTGTTTAAATAGCCTAAACAACATTCGGAACGTGGCGCAGCAGGAAACTGTTTAAGGGGGGAACTTTTTCACTGGTGCACCGCAAAATATGCATCCAACAGAGTACAGTACATGTGTTAGTGGAGGTATTGAGCGGTGAAAATGGACATAGAACATTCTGAAAATGAAGCTGTAGCAGACGATAAAGTTGAACATGATGACACAGAAGAACTTTTGACGAAAAAAGGTGCCGTGTCTGTTGTCTGGAGATACTTAGGTTTTAACAGGTCAGATGTGGACGATTACGTTCAAATGTGTGAATATCTATACTACTGGATAATACTGCAAGCTAAGTTGTACTTGTTTTAGTTTGTTTTGTTTTTTTTCCAATACTGTGTAATGTACCTGGTTACTGTGTAATACTATGATGGTGCCGGTTTCCTACAGACTCCCTCTTCCCACACGGGAGTCTGTTGAACCAACATCGTCGATAGTTATGACTGAGATGAGCTGAGACATCTCATAAAAGCAAGGGGATGGTGGAAAGTGCTCAAGTGCTTTTGTTAAAAACAAAGTAAAACCAAAAGTGTCCATTGTGCAGTGTTCAGAAAAATACAGTACCCAAATAAATAGCAAATCCATAAAGCCAGTGAAACGTGGGGATAAAGTCCATAATAAATAAATCCGTTAAAATCCAGTCTCTCTCCTCGCCCGATTGCAGCACACCACCTTCTGTTCCCACGGCTCACCCGTTGCTGGCGAAGCCTTTGTAGCACGAACTGCTTTCTGCCAACCCCTGTCTTGGTTGCTGCCACACTGCGCAGCCAGACCATCCGAGGTCGGCACACCTCCTGTCTTCCTTCGCGCTCACTCAGTCGCTCCTCAGATCCATTTCGCTCGCCCCACTCTACACGCTTAGTGGGGTGAACCAGCCCCTAGATCGCCCCAGCTCGTGCTGCCTTCACATTCCTGGTGTCTGGATCGTCTCCCATGACTGCCTTTTCCCTTCTTTAACGTCCTTGTGTTCCATCTTTTCTTTTTTCCTTCCCCCTATCCTGCCGGCCCATAAATATACACCTCCGTGGACGCAGCGCCTTATTCACACGCTGCAGTAAGCTGACGAAGCAATTGAGAATGATCAGGTGCGACTCGCCTGAATCACCTCATGAACTCCCCGCAGTCGTGCAATCGCGCCCACAGCGAACTGGATTTATAAACTGGCCATATTTTTTTTTTTGAAGCCACAGACCCACTAAACCAGGGGTAGGCAACGTCGGTCCTGGAGTGCCACAGTATGTGCAGGTTTTTGTTCCAACCCAGTTCCTTAACGAGAACTCAATTATTGCTGATGAAGCACATATTGCTTAAGTGACATTTTAATGCTTCATTTTAGTGGTCTCGCTTGTTAATGTTCTCCAACCTTAATTGCTTATTTCAATCTTAAACTGCTGCATTCAGTGTTTTAATTGCTCCTTATTAGCAATAAGATGTAAAACAGGGGTAGGCAATGTCGGTCCTGGTGAGCCGCAGTGGCTACAGGTTTTCATTCCAACCCAATTGCTTAATTAGAAACCAATCATTGCCAATCTCAGACCTTATTTAATTTTATGCCTTGTTAGTCTGTGCAATGTAAGGCTTTTATATCGTAGATTTTTTTCCTTTCCAAGGATATCATCCAAATGATTTGAAGCCTAAAACAGATCATTTTCAGTCTGTCACATTTTTCTATTAAGTGTTTTATTAAATCAAACCGTGCATGATGAACACACACAGATGTAATTGGAAAAAAGCTAGCTGGAGAACTGCTGGCTGCTTTGTCTTTTACATCTTATTGCTAATAAGGAGCAATTAAAACACTGAATGCAGCAGTTTAAGCTTCAGCTTCAGTGCAATACCACTTTTGACAAGCATATTTTACTAAGTCTAAATGCCTCTTTGGACGGTTGACAATTTGTTGTCAAAATTTTAGTTTAAGCTGTTTGCAAAATTTGTTCAATAAAAAGGTTCTATATTTTGACAGCAACTGTCATGCAATGTGATTCCTTCTCTTCATTATTGCCCACCCTCCTTGAAAACTATCACTTTATGGGGCCATGCAAACCTGTATTAATACTTGTGTGCACATTAAAATATTTTTTTGTACAATGTACAATTCTCATGACAGTGGAATAGGTTACTCTTAGCCAGTCTACTGTAGTAATTGCAGTGGAAAATGTGGTTAACTCATGCACGGGAAAAAAATACCGTCGAATACTGTGAAACCGGTACAATTTTGAAAAATACCGTGATATAGAATGTTGGTCATACCGTTCAATATAAAAGCACCACAAATGCATCTGTATGTCAGCATTTTGCTTCACCACATCGAAACATTCATCAAAAATCGAAGCGCGCACATCCATCCCATAGGATCCACAAAGCATCTTTCTGTCACATGTAGATAGTAAATAGAGGCTGACGTCACGTTCCAACTTTTATCACACTGCACCCCCCGACTTTTTGCTGGTACTGCAACTCGCGCACGCGTCGTGTCAATTTCTGAGGACCTGCTCAGAGGATGTGTCAAATGAATGCTGGGAACATGTGGCAGCCATGATGCGTGCGCATCCGCATTCTAAGCGTGAAGTATAAACGAGCCCATAGTACTCGAGACACTGATACACCTTTCATTGGACAAGAGTACATTATAACAATGAAGAATTATACAACATTGAATACTGGACTGCTGTCAGTCCTCTAGCATAGTGAAGACAGAAAGCAGTCCCTACCACATCTGTACTGAGCAAGCGTTTCAATTGCGGGTCACACTGTCACAGTGGAGAGGTCTCAGCTTCAAAGATATGTAGACCGTTTATGTTCTCATTTTTCTTAAAAGGAAATATAACAAGTTCTTCATACATCCAGTCAGGATTCACAGTTAATGGGCTAGTAGGGCAGTCAAACAGGATAAAAGAGTAGCTATTGTTGGAATAATGTTTGATGTTAACTGAGAAAACAAAAAGGTTAAGTTTAAATTTGGATGGTTTTGACATTCAGTAACTTCAGATTATAGTTATATAGGGTGAAATTCTTACTTGGATGCAGAAATTAACTTGCAACACATTATTTTATTGCAATGCAAATATTTTATGTTAATATTAAAGCAGTTAGCAGATTAACTGAACATAGGTGGAGTCAAATGCATGATTAATGAAGGAGCTGAATACATGATTGACAGAGGACTGTCACACAGTAAACTCAACACATTCCCTAAACCCCAGACTTATTCATAACACATCTTAAAAGCCCAGGAAGTTCCAAGAATGCAAGCAGAGACTCTTGGAGTAAGGTTAAAATAAAAGCCCCAACAAAAGATAAGTGGTTTTTAATGAATTGCAGGGAAAGACCGAAAACTGAAAGCAGAAGACGATGGGGGACAAGAATAGCCATGGCTAGCTATCATTTGGTGTCTGCTACTTTGTGTCCTTTCCTATGGTGATAACAGTGGGAAGGTGTTAATTCTCAGAGTACAATGTATCATTGTTAAAAAAAATGCACCTGTTCTTGGGCTTAATTGTCACTTGGCGTGTGCCTTTCCATCTCAGTCAGTCAGTCAGTCATTTTTCATTAAAATATTTAAGATTATTTTAATACAAAATATTGATAAATTTTGAGGACTCAGACAGCATCTCCATAATATATAAAAACATTTTAAAGTCCTTCCCTTTCAAAGATCCCAGAGTACAGTGGGAAAAGGATCTCCAACTCAACATCTCAGAAAAGGAGTGGAAGGTAGCAATGCACAGAATTAATTCGAGCTCCATATGCGCAAAGCATACAATTATTCAACTTAAAATTATATATTGAGCACATCTGTCTCGTTTAAAATTGTCCAAAATGTTTCCAGTGCAAAATCCAACCTGTGAACATTGCAATCAAGTTCTAGCCTCATTGGGCCATATGTTTTAGGTGTGCACCAAACTGACATAATTTTGGACCAAAATCATTAAATGCCTTTCATATGGCATTGGTGTCACAATCCCTTCTAATCCATTAACAGATGTGTTTAGTGTACTCCCAGATGAGCTTAAAGTGGAGGAGGACAAACAAACTGTAATTGCCTTTACTACACTACTGGCACTATTTTATCACTGTTCCATCAAGAGTGTGCGGTACGGTAGCTGCACTTCATCAGAAAGGAAAGCGCTCCACAGGGTTATCAGGACAGCAGAGAGAACAACTGGCTGTACCTTCCCCACTTTGGAACAAATCTACACCACCCGATGCCACAAAAAAGCAATAGGCATTTCACAGGATGCATCAAATCCCGGCCACTGCCTCTTCCAGCTTTTGCCATCAGGCAAGAGACACACAGCAATGAAAACCAGGACAAACCGCCTTAAAAACAGTTTTTATCCAAAAGCAATCATGGCCCTGAACTCAAATTAAACTGCTCCATATAATTCTCTCAATGTGCAATATAGACCTTAAGTCAGTCAGTGCAATGGGTACATTTAACCAGTGCAATATGTATATATTTGTAATGCACTCATTACTATCCTTTTCTTATTTTTTAATTCTTATGCCTCACACCGAGTCGACAGCACCTTCAAATTCGTTGTTCCTTTGTACAAGTGACAATAACAATAAAGATTTATCTATCTATCTATCTATCTATCTATCTACTATTGGAGATTCTCTCCCCTCTTTTTTATTCTATTTATTTTTATTCATTTATTAATTTATCTATTTACTTATTTTTACTAGATTAAAGTCTTAACTCTGTTGGCCTAGCTCTCTTTCTCATGGGTAGGGGTTGATTTGTTTCGAACATAGTTTTGTTAAACTTGACTTGCTTGCATAAAATGTTATTTGATTTTAATAAAATCCATAAAATGCATAAAAAATACAAAAAAACATGCTTAAAAATATATGTTAAAACTTAAAGGACAAGTTCTGTATTTTTCAGGTTGAAGTTATTTCTTTACAAACATGGTATATATGCAAATTGTGTTCTAAATGTAAGCACTTTCCATAAATTTAAAGATAATATCTTGCCCTTATTGGGACTTTAAAATGAAGGGTATGGGGCAGAGAAGAAAAGCTGAAGAACTTACCAAATATATTGGCTTGAAAAATGAATGTATTTGTTGATTATTAATCCAAGCTTTCCATGTTTCTGATGCAGGTTTATGACAATAAAAGGAATATGGAAATAATCATTTTATTGCATTTTCCTGGTACTATTTTTCTCATGGTAAGGATACGTTTTCCATTCACTTGTGCAAATTCTCACACAAATATGGACCAAAACAAAAACCAACTACATGGCATGAAAAGTTTACTCTGATGTGGTCTTTCGGGAGGAAACCACCCCCCAGGGGTTATTGTACAGGAAGACTAAGTGCTATGCTATCATGCACAGATGAACTGATCACCAAAAGGCATGATGTTTAAGATGACACCTTTAATATTTTAAGAAAGATGACATTTTTACTTCCATCATTAACAGGTACAGATTTTCAATGATGTTCATGTGGGGAACTGTGAGGGCCATGACAAAACAGTCAGCTTATGACTCCCGAGGTATAATATTGTAGATTTTGAAGTGTTTCGGATCACTGTATTGTTGTAGGACCCATCCTCTTTTTAATATCAAGTTTTTTTTACAGATGGTGTGATGTTTGCTTCCACAATTTGCTGGTATTTATTTGAATCAATTCTTCCCTCTACCCATGATATGTTCCCTGTGTCACTGACTGCAACCCAAGCCCAAAGCATTATCGATCCACCCCCATGCTTAATAGTTGGAGAAGTGTTCTTTTCCTGGAATGTGGCACCCTTTTTACTCAAAACACACCTTTGCCCACCGTGGCCAAAAGGTTCCATTTTGACTTCATTGGTTCACAGGTCTGGTTTCCAAAATGCACCAGGCTTGTTTAGATGTTCATTTACAAACTTCAGGTGCTGAATTTTGTGGTTAGTATGCAGGAAAAGTTTTCTTCTGCCGACTCTACCATGAAGTTCATATTTATTCAGGAGTTGCTGCACAATAGAAAAGTGCCCCACCACTTCAGAGTCTGCTAAATCTCCCTGAAGGTCTTTTGCATTCAGACAGAGGTTTTTATTTGCCTTTCTAGCAATCAAACAAGCAATTCTTTCAGAAAGTTTTCTTGGTCTTCCAGACCTCAATTTGACCTCCACTGTTCCTGTTCTTTTGCCATTTCTTAATAACAGTACAAACTGAGAAAACAGTTACCTGAAAAAGCTTTGCTCTCTTCTTGTTGCCTTCTCCTACTGTATGAGCATCATTTAATTTATTTTTCAGAGGCCAGACAGCTACTAATTCCACCTGCATTTTTATTACTCTTTAATTTAATTTTTTTTTTTTGTATCAGTATGCTGCTGCTGAAGTATGTTTGGGATTAATAAAGTATCTATCTATCTATCTATCTAATTGTTGGGACAAGGTTTGAGAATTCACAGAATTTGTACAGCTTTACATTTTGTATCACCTGCGGTTTACTAACAATGACTGAGAACAAGCCATAGCCCTAACAAGCTAATTAAAGTCTGAGACCTTGGTAAAAATTATCTGAAATCTTACATATCTTGGGTTGCCCAAACTTTTGCATGGTGCTCCTTTCCTTTCTTCACTGTACAATTGCACAAAACAAAAACAATACACTAATCTTGCATAAAATGCTGAAAAGAAACGTGTCATTTTTATGCCTTTTGGTGATCAGTTCATCTCTGTTCCCCTAACTATTCACAGTAACAAGACATTTTAAGCAAGGATACCCAAACTTTTGCATGCCACACTGTATGTATATTTTTATATTGTTCTTTCATGGTTGAAAGTAGTATCTCAAGTTCTTTAGTGTCATTATGCATTTGATACAGTGTCTAGTAATATGATGAAGCTGAAAATTCAAGCAGAACGAGTAGTGTAATCACATATTTAGTGTAAGTGCCTTTCAAAAACAGTACAGTGTGGTGGGGTACACTATCTGTTTAAAACGAGCTGAATTTTTATTTTAATACATTTATACAACGACTTTTTAAGAAGTTTTCTATGACAATAATTACACTTAATGTATCAAATTTGGTAAAGCTTTTTACTGGATTTGGTGATAGCACCCTATTTTCTAGTTTGCCAAAGGAAGAACTCGCGAATTCCATAAAATCAGCGAACAGGCGCGGGATTCCAACTAAGGACGCCTGATGACTTTGATGGTAGTGCTACCCACTGTCATATTGCTGTCCTCGTTGGATCAACTGCAGTCGTCAATAAAATACTCGTTCCGTATAGTTAAAAAATATAAAACTTTAACAGCAGAAGGCGTAATATTACATGATATTCTAAATTCACTCATGAAGTTAAAGGTGACGGTACCATCACTGGGTTCAGCAGGGCACTCCTTCACAATGTGACAATTTAGGATTACTAAGTAATGTTACTGAGCAAATTGCGAGGAAAATCCTACAACACTGGATGCATGAGGCACCGGTGTTACTCACTAAGCATCTCAAGCACAGTGCTAAGAATCCTGTTCTTTGGAACCAAACACCACAGCGTGTGTGTGCCTGCAAAAACTAGCCCACAAACAAAGTTTGTACCAAATATATGCATCGTTAGCATTCTGCGCTCATTTACGTGACGTACGGACTAACATCCAGACAGCAATCCAACTACTCTACCACCTCCAAAATTGACGATACGGCCTCCATAACCACACAAAAGTTTCATTACCTTTTTCATTGCGAACAGGTACTGCTCCCGCCGTCGATTGGATCGGTGGCTGCTTAATATTTAGCGAATTGGTCACCGACATGATTGTCTTGAATAAAACACCAGACAATACCCGAAAAACTACAAATATGTATAAAGGTATACAGCAAATTCCACTAACACCAAACCACAACTTCGATTGGGAAATACGTCAACACCGGAAGTGCGCTTTTCCACGTGATCGTAATAACGCTGACGCATTTTCCCCGAGTAAGTGTTACTACTGCCATCTAATGTTTGGAGGGAGTATTGTTCTTCAAGAGCAAATTTAATTTTTATTTCATTTTTGAAGAAAATGCCTCCCATAGATTTAAGTGAATTAAAAGGATTTCAAAATGTATGAATTGATGGATGAAGAGTTGAGATAATACGCAAGAAAAACAGGCTGCTTTTAAACAGCCATTTGCGTAAATTGGTTGCAGATTAAAGTAACAAATTACATCAGAGCACTTAGATAGATAGATAGATAGATAGATAGATAGATAGATAGATAGATAGATAGATAGATAGATAGATAGATAGATAGATAGATAGATAGATAGATAGATACTTTATTAATCCCAAGGGGAAATTCACATACTCTAGCAGCAGTATACTGATACAAAAACAATATTAAATTAAAGAGTAATAAAAATGCAGGTAAAAACAGACAATAACTTGAATAATGTTAATGTTTATCCCCCCGGGTGGAATTGAAGAGTCGCATAGTTTGGGGGAGGAACGATCTCCTCAGTCTGTCAGTGGAGCAGGACAGTGACATCAGTCTGTCGCTGAAGCTGCTCCTCTGTCTGGAGATGATACTGTTTATAGGATGCAGTGGATTCTCCATGATTGACAGGAGCCTGCTGAGCGCCCGTTGCTCTGCCACGGATGTCAAACTGTCCAGCTCCATGCGTACAATAGAGCCTGCCTTCCTCACCAGTTTGTCCAGGCGTGAGGTGTCCTTCTTCTTACTGCTGCCTCCCCAGCACACCACCGCGTAGAAGAGGGTACTCGCCACAACCATCTGATAGAACATCTGCAGCATCTTATTGCAAATGTTGAAGGACGCCAGTCTTCTAAGGAAGTACAACCGGCTCTGTCCTCTCTTGCACAGAGAATCAGTATTGGCAGTCCAGTCCAATTTATCATCCAGCTGCACTCCCAGGTATTTATAGGTCTGTACCCTCTGCACACAGTCTCCTCTGATAATCACGGGGTCCAGGAGGGGCCTGGGTCTCCTAAAATCCACCACCAGTTCCTTGGTTTTGCTGGTATTCAGGTGAAAGTGGTTTGAGTCGCATCATTTAACAAAGTCCTTGATGAGGTTTCTATACTCCTCCTACTGCCCACTCCTGATGCAGCCCACGATAGCAGTGTCGTCAGCGAACTTTTGCATGTGGCAGGACTCCGAGTTGTATTGGAAGTCCGATGTATATAGACTGAACAGGACCGGAGAAAGTACAGTCCCCTGCGGCGCTCCTGTGTTGCTGACCACAATGTCAGATCTGCAATTCCCGAGACGCACATACTGAGGTCTGTTTGTAAGATAGTCCTCGATCCATGCCACCAGGTATGAATCTACTCCCATCTCTGTCAGCTTGTCCCTAAGGAGCAGAGGTTGAATGGTGTTGAAGGCGCTAGAGAAGTCCAGAAACATAATTCTTACAGCACCAATGTCTCTGTCCAAATGGGAGAGGGATCGGTGTAGCATATAGACGATGGCATCCTCCGCTCCCACCTTCTCCTGGTAAGCGAACTGCAGAGGGTCGAGGGCATGTTGGACCTGTGGCCTCAGGTGGTGAAGCAGCAGCCACTCTATGGTCTTCATCACATGTGACATCAGAGCGACAGGCCAGAAGTCATTCAGCTCACTAGGACGTGACACCTTTGGGACTGGGGTGATACAAGATGTTTTCCAAAGCCACAGGACTCTCCCCTGTTCCAGGCTCAGGCTGAAGATGCGCTGTAGAGGATTCCCCAGCTCCAGCACACAGACCTTCAGCAGTCGTGGCGATACTCCATCTGGACTTGCTGCTTTGCTGGCACGAAGTTTCCTCAGTTCTCTGCTCACTTGTGCTGCTGTAATTGTAGGTGGGGATGTCTCTCCTATGCTGGTATCAGCAGAAGGATGGGTAGAGGGTGCAGTACTCTGAGGTGAGAGTGAGAGTACATTAGGGTGGTCAAACCTGTTAAAGAAGTTGTTCATTTAGTTTGCTCCCTTCACATCTCTCTCGATGGTGGCACCCCGCTTTGAGCTGCAGCAAGTGATGATGTTCATCCCATCCCACACTTCCTTCATGCTGTTATTCTGCAACTTCTCCTGTACTGCCCCTTCGCCACCCTGAGCTGGACTCGGAGTTCCTTCTGCACACGCTTGAGCTCATGCTGATCACCGCCTTTAAAAGACCTTTTCTTCTGGTTCAAAAGGCCCTTGATGTCACTTGTAATCCATGGATTGTTGTTAGCATAGCAGCGTACAGTTCTTACTGGAACTACAATGTCCATACAGAAATTGATGTAGCCAGTAGTGCAGTCAACAACCTCCTCAATGTTCTTACTATGTGATCCCTGCAGGATATCCCAGTCCGTAGTTCCAAAGCAGTCTCTCAGAGCCTGCTCTTCCTCAGCTTCTGTTGATTCTTGTATTTTTTTATTATATAGGAATTATATATTTTGAATTATATTGGAAGACTTGAACTGTCACATTATCATGAGAAAATTGAGTTCTGTCACAGACAGCAATAAAGCAACAGTAAAGATTAAAACAAATAGTAAGTAAACTATCTATCTATCTATCTATCTATCTATCTATCTATCTATCTATCTATCTATCTATCTATCTATCTATCTATCTATCTATCTATCTATCTATCTATCTTTGACAGACAACAAATCCTTCTCAAAAATACACCAGACTAAAAAGAAAGAAAACTAAAAAGAAAGAAAAGAAAAACTTTTGACTTGGCTGTTACAGTCACATTGAGGAATTATACAGGCACTAGCTGTGCTAAGTAATCAATTAAGACCTCAGCATTAACATTTGCATTGCACTATGTATTGGAATGTATTTTGTAAAACATGTAGTAATAAAATGCATCACTACAAATCTTTGTGATGTGCCATCTGCTGGAATGACAAATGCAATGCAGGTGTCTCTGTTATATGCCATTTGGTATGGGATTCGTAAAAGCAGTGTTAATGTATGTGGTAGACCATCTGTTGGAAAGGCAGAGACATAGAAACCAGATGGACACACAGAAACCTATCCTTTTATTAAGGTGGATATTGTCATGGTATAAAAGAGACCCAATATTATTTCTTGACACAATTATGCTGAAAAATCAATTGGCTTAAAGTACTCAGTGTTAGTTTGTCTGAGAAAGTATGTGCAGCTTCATTCATAATTATCATCAGCTTTGTCTTCATTTTTTCCTCCTCTACTACTTCCTGCTATTATCACCAGCACGTCCAGAGTATGTTCCATAACTGAGCCTGTCTTTTAAATTAGATTGATGAATTTGTGGGCCTCTCTTGAAGTGATGTTGCTGGCCTAGCATACTACAGCATAGAAATCACACAGACCATCACAGAGTTGTAGAATATGTAAAAAATATCACTACTCACATTAAAGGAATGTAGTCTCCTAAAAAAAAAAAGAGTTTCGTCTGCCCTTTCCTATATAGTTCCACTGTGTTATGAGACCATTCCTGCCTGTCATTTATGTGGACTCCCAAGAACCTGTAGCAGTGCACCACATCCACTCCCTGAATAGTGACCGGTCATAGAAGCTCTTGGTTTTGCTGAAGTTAAGTTGCAGATAATTCTCTATGCACAAAGAAACAATGGTCTCCACCTGACTCCTATACTCTTTCTTCATCACATTTATCAATACACCCCATAAGTGCAGAATCATCAGAATGTTTTGCCATGACATGACCTGCTGTTATATTTATAGTTTGAGGTGTACGGGGTGAAGAAAAAAGATGACAGGGCTGTTCCTTGTGATACTCCAGTGTTTCTCACATCCATCTCAGAGACACAGTCCTTAAACCTCATAAACTGTGGTCTGCCCAAAAGACAGTGCATTGTCCAGGACAATAAAACCTCATTCATCTGTATATCATTGAGCTTACTTCTTAACAAGGATGGTTGGATGGTATTGATTGCACTGGAGAAATCAAAAAACATAATATTCACAATTGTATCTGCAACTCCAATTTTTTCCTGATATGCCAACTGCTGTGGGCCCAGGTGGCGTACCACAAGAGTACTCACATACACTAGGATTTGTCTGTGGAAGGTTTACACTCCCATGTTCTTTGACCTGCCTTTCAAGGTCAAGTGGGGCAAAAAATGTGTCATGTACTCTTTGTATTATTTGGCAGGTACTACAGTATATATCATATATATGTAAGTTTTAGTAATTATGGTATTGTTAAAACAATGTTATGCAAATTAATTTTGCATCGCAAAGAGAGGACTGTAGATTCAATAGGTTTTGAAATAATATTTGTTTAATGTCAGCAGACGCATATAGGTATGTCTTGTTAAAAGATGCTTATATTTTGTGATCGTTTGTATGGAACAAACTGAATTTTTGCATGCAAATTTTGAAAACAAATTTAAATGGTATACGTAAATCAAACAACAATCTTTCTCCATTGTACAATTTACTTTACTAAGTCACATCACAACATTGATAGTGTTAGTGTGTGTTAGTGCGTTAGTGTTAGTGTGATTGTTAGTGTGATTCAGCTATATGTCTTTCTGTATATTTTCAAGAAAACTCTGTGCTCCAGAGAACTGGTCATTCTGGTTTGCAATCCAGATGACAACTGTACACAAGCTGAGCATGTGCCTTCAACAAAAGCTTGTGTGGCAGGGTCTCACACACAAGATCCAAACTCACAGGAGTAGGTTTAGGATGCACGGCAACTCTTCCTCCAGATACTTCTTAATTTCAAGTTGAGCACTTTCAGGTGGTAATTTTTTATAGCTAAGAACTTGTACTTCTCAAGGACTGTGGTGTTTACTGAAACTGTGTACCCTCATCTTGTTGTGCTGCAATGGTGTGATTGTGTTCCACTGCCTCAGTCAATACAAATAACTCTGCTATTATATTTTCTTATCCAGTGCACAGAGGCAAGCTTAGAGTTAATGGATCAGTAAATTCTTATTTCATTTTAGAAGATAAATATCAAATTATCAGAAACACATAGGCTCCACATTCCCATTGTCAGTTTTCTAATGAAAAATATTTGTTCAGGTATGTGCAAAATTCTTCCTTTTATGTTTAATCTCAGGATTTAAACCATTTCCCAAAGTGACAGATCAGCTCAAGTCAAGTGTCTTTATTGGCACACCATCCATAACTAGTATTGCTTCATTCAGTAGCACAAAATAATGCTCTCCAGGACCATGGTACAAAATATATACAAACACAGGACAAGTGCAAGACAGAGAATGAACTTTACTATACTATAATACAGTGGTGTCCCAACTTAGTCATAGGGATCCCCCGTGGCTGCAGGTTATTTTTTCCAACCATATTCACAATAAGTGATAATAATTGATAGTAACTGATCTCATTTAGTTAGCTGGTCTTTTTTTTCTCTTCTCTCTTTCTGAATTTAGAAAAGCACAGAAGTATGATTTTTTACATTATGAGACATTTAGAAATATTTCTTTTTTTGTTACATTGCTTAACTCTTTTTTGTTGTTTTCCTATTCTTTTTCCCTTATTATATGTAGTCTGCCCCCTTCATTGTATCTTAATAGTGACAATTAAAAACAAGCAAGGCAGACACCCCAGGCAAACAGCATTAAGTGATGAAGGGCTGCAACAGCTTTAGCATCAGACCCATTAATTAGTCAGTATTGGAAAGGCAGAATGAAATCATGATGAATACAAACAAAAAGAAAAAAATACCTTATTCACATATAGCAGCTTAATTTTTATTAAAACTAGGGGTCTTCGCTTGACAATCCCCAACCCGGTCCGTTCTACGCACCAGACACTTCTCGTCTCTGCTGCTTGTTTATGTGTATTTCACTTTCACCAAACAACAAATTGTTTAATTCTTGCGGATATGCCTCTTCATTGGGAAGAAACACTACTTCTCCCTGATGGCAACACAAATTAGACAATCTACAAGTCCATCCATTTTCCAACCCGCTGAATCCGAACACAGGGTCACGGGGGTCTGCTGGAGCCAATCCCAGACAACACAGGGCACAAGGCAGGAAACAATCCTGGGCAGGGTGCCAACCCACCGCAGGACACACACAAACACACCCACACACCAAGCACACACTAGGGCCAATTTAGAAACGCCAATCCACCTAACCTGCATGTCTTTGGACTGTGGGAGGAAACCGGAGCCACCGGAGGAAACCCACGCACACACGGGGAGAACATGCAAACTCCACGCAGGGAGGACCCGGGAAGCGAACCCTGGTCCCCAGATCTCCCAACTGCGAGGCAGCAGCGCTACCCACTGCACCACCGTGCCGCCCAATCTACAAGTCTCCAACTTAAAGTTTTAATGCAAACAATATATTCGATCTCTTTTCGCTGTTCCGTTACTTCACTGTGTAATAATTTCCGTTTGTTTGCGCTAATGCAATCTTTACTATCATTTTTTGAGACTTTTGAATTTTAGCACTTTTGTTATCTCTAACCTGCTCTGCATGTGTATTGCGCCAGTATTTTTTAATTCTTTACGACGGTCTACTTTATCATCTACTCTTTGTCTTTTATTTCCGGCCCCGGGCATGGTTAAATCTCTTGGCACAAAGTCTCGTCTCACGGGACGTGAAAGTATTTCTTTGAAAAAGTCACATCTCGTCCCAGGATTTTTTTATTATAATAGAGAGATACTTTACCACACTTACTTTTGTAATTTCTTCATTGACCCAAATACAGAAAGTAGGAAGTAATGGCTCACTTAATTAGGCTAGGTGTCCTTTTAAAAGCCAGGGGGTAGCAGCTATTGATAGTATCTGGTAGAACTGCTACTGATGCTACAGTACCTTCTGCCAGATGGAAGTAGGACAAACAGACCATGGGAGGAGTGGGAGCAGTCCTTCACAATTCTGTAAGCTTTACAAAGATGACTTCAATGGAGGCATTGTAAGACCTTATAGTCAGAGACACTGCAGTTCCCAAACCAGACAGTGTAGGTGCTGGTTCAAACGGTCTTATTGGTGCCCCTGTAGAATGTTGTGAGAATGGGGTGAGGTAATCTTGCCGTCTACAGCCACTGAAGGAGGTGGAAACACTGTTGCATCTTCTTGGCTACAGAGGGTAGCTACCTAGTACACACCAAGGAATTTGGTGCTCTTGATCAGTTCCACCACAGAGCCCGCAACGTTCAGTGGGGTGTGCACAGCTTGGGACTTCTTGAAATCAACAACTATCTTTTGTCTTCTCCACAGTAAGATACAGATTGTGTGCACTTGCACCACTCCGACAATCATTGTATTTCCGTTCTGTAAGCTGACCCACCTTCATTACTGATGAGACCTACCAATTAATGATGGCGTTAGAGCTGTGTGCATATATTCTAATATGTTTGAGGCTAACTAGTAATTTTTGCAAAACACATTTTTCTGCCTCTTCTTTCATAAAGTCCCTAAAAGTATTTTGGAATGACATATATTTCCACCTTATGCATTAAAGTTTTCAACAGTGTTTAAAATATTAAATTAACATGCCAATGTATTGTGAATAAAAATAAAATCGTCCATGATCAATGCAGTTATGCAAAATTAGCATTCTATTCTTATTCTGTATAAATAAACACCAATGTAAATTTTGCTTGGAATGTTAGGATTGGCTGCAGTGGGTTGGCACCCTGCCCAGGATTGGTTCCTGCCTTGTGCCCTGTGTTGGCTGGGATTGGCTCCTGCAAACCCCTGTGACCCTGTGTTTGGATTCAGCAGGTTGGAAAATGGATGGATGAATGGATGTTGGGATTGGCTCTTCCATACATAGAAGTTGTTATGTTTCACATTAAAAATAGACACATTTGTCATGACATAAAGAAAGGATGGAGGAAAAAAATCAATGTAACATGCAGTATATATCTTGTATACTTGTATACTGTATTGTCAGTTATAATGGTCGCGTCACTTCTGCACTTTCCACAATATGATCCACAGCTTTTGATACGTTTACTCCATGTGGTTGTCACTATTAAGATCTTATCTTCTGGTATCATCTGGTTCATCTGGTATCACTTGGTATCATCTGGTTCATCCAGAATATGGTCAAGGGCATTTGTCAAAGCTTCTCCCAGGCATAGATGATATACACCACGTAAACTTAACAAAGCATGGTGTATTTGATTTGTTAGTGAATGGTGAAACCATACAGAGATTCTCAAAAATGAAGCTGTCAGATTCTTTTTACTCCATTTGTCTACAAAAAGGGCTACTTTGTTGCTGTATCAGTTTTATGTGAGATGACCACATTTATTTATGCAACACATAGCATGCTAAATTTGGGGTCAAGAGAAGAAACACATTTTCTGAATGATGGCATTTCACATAACCTTGTAGGCATGCTAGCTTAAATAACCAGGTTTACTTGCGGTTATTCGTGTTTCTTTAGCCGAGTTTGCTTTCCCAGCTGATGTCATTTACAAACATAACGTTAATGTTGGCAGTCTTGTATTAAGTGGACTTGAACTTGCATGTGTGTTCTGACTTCAGTCTTATAATTAGTAATTCCACCTATCTGAATGGCACCAGGGCGGCACGGTGGCGCAGTGGGTAGTGCTGCTGCCTCGCAGTTGGGACACCTGGGGACCTGGGTTCGCTTCCCGGGTCCTCCCTGCGTGGAGTTTGCATGTTCTCCCCGTGTCTGCGTGGGTTTCCTCCGGGCGCTCCGGTTTCCTCCCACAGTCCAAAGACATGCAGGTTAGGTGGATTGGCGATTCTAAATTGGCCCTAGTGTGTGCTTGGTGTGTGGGTGTGTTTGTGTGTGTCCTGCGGTGGGTTGGTACCCTGCCCAGGATGGGTTCCTGCCTTGTGCCCTGTGTTGGCTGGGATTGGCTCCAGCAGACCCCCGTGACCCTGTGTTCGGATTCAGCGGGTTGGAAAATGGATGGATGGATGAATGGCACCATCACTCAGCTGTTAAGTAATATACAAATGGAAACCGTCAGCAGGATTTAACATTTCCCGGGGTGTCTTCTCTGGGTCAGATGTTGGTAAATAATTTGAAACTTTGTGGTCTCAATTATCTTTTCTAATGTGAACACATGGAATTAAGTTGCCTCGTTTATTGCTTAAATCATTTGAAAAGTTTTGTATATTGACTGTAAACCTGAATTGGGGAGGATAAGATAAAATCCCTTTCATAGATGTACAGTATACAAGAGTTCTGATGAAATGATAACCGCCACCTTATCGTGGTGGAGGGGTTTGCGTGTCCCAATGATCCTAGGAGCTCTGTTGTCCGGGGCTTTATGCCCCTGGTAGGGCCACCCAAGGCAAACTGCTCCTAGGTGAGGGATGAGACAAAGAGCGGTTAAACAAACCTCCTATGATGAAAAACAATTTTGGACGCCGTTTTCTCTTGCCCGGACGCGGGTCACCGGGGCCCCACTCTGGAGCCAGGACTGGAGGTGGGGCTCGATGGCGAGCGCCTGGTGGCTGGGCCTGCACCCATGGGGCTCGGCCAGGCACAGCCCGAAGAGGCAACGTGGGTCCCCCTTCCCATGGGCTCACCACCTATGGGAGGGGCCAAGGAGGTCGGGTGCAGTGTGAGTTGGGTGGTGGCCGAAGGCAGGGACCTTGGCGGTCCGATCCTCGGCTACAGAAGCTGGCTCTTGGGACGTGGAATGTCACCTCTCTGAAGGGGAAGGAGCCTGAGCTAGTGCGCGAAGTTGAGAGGTTCCGGCTAGATATAGTCGGACTCACCTCGACGCACAGCTTGGACTCTGGAACCAATCTCCTTGAGAGGGGCTGGACTCTGTACCACTCTGGAGTTGCCCCCGGTGAGAGGCGCCGAGCGGGTGTGGGTATACTTATTGCCCCCCGACTTGGAGCCTGTACATTGGGGTTTACCCCGGTGGACGAGAGGGTAACCTCCCTTCGCCTTCGGGTGGGGGGACGGGTCCTAACTGTTGTTTGTGCGTATGCACCGAACAGCAGTTCAGAGTACCCACCCGTTTTGGAGTCCCTGGAGGGGGGTGCTAGAGGGCATACCTTCTGGGGACTCCCTCGTTCTGCTGGGAGACTTCAATGCTCACGTGGGCAATGACAGTGAGACCTGGAAGAGCGTGATTGGGAGGAATGGCCCCCCCGATCTGAACCCAAATGGTGTTTTGTTATTGGACTTCTGTGCTCATCACGGATTGTCCATAACGAACACCATGTTCAAGCATAGGGGTGTTCATATGTGCACTTGGCACCAGGACACCCTAGGCCTCAGTTCGATGATCGACTTTGTGGTCGTGTCGTCGGACTTGCGGCGACATGTCTTGGACACTTGGGTGAAGAGAGGGGCGGAGCTGTCAACTGATCACCACCTGGTGGTGAGTTGGCTTCGATGGTGGGGGAGGATGCCGGTCAGGCGTGGTAGGCCCAAACGTGTTGTGAGGGTCTGCTGGGAACATCTGGCAGAGCCCCCTGTCAGAAGTAGCTTCAACTCCCACCTCCGGCAGAACTTCGACCACATCCCGAGGGAGGTGGGGGACATTGAGTCCGAATGGGCCCATGTTCCGTGCCTCTATTGTTGAGGCAGCTGACCGGAGCTGTGTCCGTAAGGTGGTCGGTGCCTGTCGTGGCGGCAATCCCCGAACCCGTTGGTGGACACCGCCGGTAAAGGATGTCGTCAAGCTGAAGAAGGAGTCCTACAGGACCCTTTTGTCCTGTGGGACCCTGGAGGCAGCTGATAGGTACCGGCAGGCCAAGCGGAATGCGGCTTTGGTGGTTGCTGAGGCAAAAACTCGGGCGCGGGAGGAGTTTGGGTAGGCCATGGAGAACGACTTTCGTATGGCTTCGAGGAGATTCTGGTCCACCATCCGGCGTCTCAGGAAGGGGAAGCAGTGCAGTGTCAACACTGTATATGGTGGGGATGGTGCGCTGCTGACCTCGACTTGGGATGTTGTGGGTCGGTGGGGGGAGTACTTCGAAGACCTCCTCAATCCCATTAACATGCCTTCCAATGAGGAGGCAGAGCCTGGGGACTCGGAGGTGGGCTCTCCCATCTCTGGGACTGAGGTCACCGAGGTGGTCAAAAAACTCCTTGGTGGCAGGGCCCCGGGGGTGGATGAGATACGCCCGGAGTTCCTCAAGGCTCTGGATGTTGTTGGACTGTCTTGGTTGACACGCCTCTGCAACATCGCATGGACATCAGGGACAGTGCCTCTGGATTGGCAGACCGGGGTGGTGGTCCCCCTCTTTAAGAAGGGGTATCGGAGGGTGTGTTCCAACTACAGAGGGATCACACTCCTCAGCCTCCCTGGAAAAGTCTATTCAGGGGTCCTGGAGAGAAGGGTCCGTCGGATAGTCGAGCCTTGGATTCAGGAGGAACAGTGTGGTTTTCATCCTGGTCGCGGAACAGTGGACCAGCTCTACACCCTTAGCAGGGTCCTGGAGGGTGCATGGGAGTTTGCCCAACCAGTCTACATGTGTTTTGTGGACTTGGAAAAGGCATTCGACCGTGTCCCTCAGGGAATCCTGTGGGGGGTACTCCGAGAGTATAGGGTACCGGCCCCCCTGATAAGGGCTGTTCGGTCCCTGTACGATCGGTGCCAGAGCCTGGTCCGCATTGCCAGAAGTAAGTCGAACCCATTTCCAGTGAGAGTTGGACTCTGCCAGGGCTGCCCTTTGTCACCGATTCTGTTCATAACTTTTATGGACAGAATTTCTAGGTGCAGCCAGGGCGTTGAGGGGGTCCGGTTTGGTGGGCTCAGGATTGGGTCACTGCTTTTTGCAGATGATGTTGTCCTGTTTGCTTCATCAGGCCGTGATCTTCAGCTCTCTCTGGATCGGTTCGCAGCCGAGTGTGAAGTGGCTGGGATGAGAATTAGCACCTCCAAATCCGAGACCATGGTCCTCAGCCGGAAAAGGGTGGAGTGCCCTCTCAGGGTTGGAAGCGAGATCCTGCCCCAAGTGGAGAAGTTCAAGTATCTCGGGGTCTTGTTCACGAGTGAGGGAAGAATGGAGCGTGAGATCGACAGGCGGATCGGTGCGGCATCCGCAGTAATGCGGGCGCTGCATCGGTCTGTCGTGGTGAAAAAGGAGCTGAGCCGCAAGGCGAAGCTCTCAATTTACCAGTCGATCTATGTTCCTACCCTCACCTATGGTCATGAGCTATGGGTAGTGACCGAAAGAACGAGATCGCGAATACAGAGGCTGAAATGAGTTTCCTCCGCAGGGTGTCTGGGCTTTCCCTTAAAGATAGGGTGAGAAGCTCAGTCATCCGGGAGGGGCTCAGAGTAGAGCCGCTGCTCCTCCACATCGAGAGGAGTCAGATGAGGTGGCTCGAGCATCTAATCAGGATGCCTCCTGGACGCCTCCCTGGTGAGGTGTTCCGGGCACGTCTAACCAGGAGGAGGCCCCGGGGAAGACCCAGGACACGTTGGAGGGACTATGTCTCCCAGCTGGCCTGGGAACGCCTTGGGATTCTCCCGGAAGAGCTAGAAGAAGTGGCCGGGGAGAGGGAAGTCTGGGCATCTCTGCTCAAGCTGCTGCCCCCGCGACCCGACCTCGGATAAGCGGGAGACAATGGATGGATGGATGGATGGAAATGATAAATTGGATAATTGTTATCAGTATGATGTTTTGTGACATATTTTACTTAAAGGTATGAACCAGTAGCCATAACATGCAACAAAGGAATCCATGTTGTGTGTTCTCACCACTTATCCAAGAAGAACTGAAAAGATAAAAGAACTAAATAACCCTAGTAGTGGAGACAAAGTTGGCTGCAGCTGAGCTAATGAAGGATGTACTTAAACCAGGAGTCAGAATGGAACACAAACTTTCTGATATGTCAAAATGACATTTCAGTTGACATCATAAATGTTTCACATATTTCACAATTTGAAATCATCATGCATGGTTCACTATTGCAAAGATAAAAAATTAAAAGATAGATGTCAATATTACCCTAAGTTCTTGTCTATAAGCCGCGGCTTATCTAAGGAAAAAAGTTGTGAAAATGAAAAAATAGAATATCGGCTTATACATAAATCCGGTTTATACAGTAATCCCTCCTCCATCGCGGGGGTTGCGTTCCAGAGCCACCCGCGAAATAAGAAAATCCGCGAAGTAGAAACCATATGTTTATATGATTATTTTTATATTGTCATGCTTGGGTCACAGATTTGCGCAGAAACACAGGAGGTTGTAGAGAGACAGGGACGTTATTCAAACACTGCAAACAAACATTTGTCTCTTTTTCAAAAGTTTAAACTGTACTCCATGACAAGACAGAGATGACAGTTCTGTCTCACAATTAAAGGAATGCAAACATATCTTCCTCTTCAAAGGAGTGTGTCAGGAGCACAGAATGTCACATAGATAGAGAAAACAATCTCTAGCAAACAAATCAATGGTGCTGTTTGGCTTTTAGGTATGCGAAGCACCGCGGCACAAAGCTGTTGAAGGCGGAAGCTCACACCCCCTCCGTCAGGAGCAGGGAGAGAGAGAGAGAGAGAGAGAGAGAGAGACAGACAGACAGACAGAGACATAGTTTGTTTTTCAGTCAAAAATCAATACGTGCCCTTCGAGCTTTTAAGTATGCGAAGCACTGTGCAGCATGTCGTTTCAGGAATCAGCTTTACAAAAGATAGCAACGTGAAGATAATCTTTCAGCATTTTTAGACGAGCGTCCGTATCGTCTAGGTGTGCGAACAGCCCCCCTGCTCAATCCCCATACATCAGGATCACAGATAGTCAGCGCAAGAGAGAGAGAAAAGTAAGCAATCTAGATGCTCAGCCATCTGCCAATAGCGTCCCTTGTATGAAATCAACTGGGCAAACCAACTGAGGAAGCATGTACCAGAAATTAAAAGACCCATTGTCCGCAGAAATCCGCGAACCAGCAAAAAATCCGCAATATATATTTAAATATGCTTACATATAAAATCACAATTTAAATGACAGCTACGCGCGCGTGTTGACTCGGCGACGCCCAGAGCAGAAAGAACGCACTCCGGCCGCTCCAACCGCGCCATGCGGGGAGTGAGAGAGACGCCAATATCTCACACTCTCTCCCCCCTTAAAGAAATTAAATGGGTGCGAGTGAGACCACTGACCTCCCTCCCTTCTATTAGTTACTAGCAAAATACCCGCGCTTCGCAGCGGAGAAGTAGTGTGTTAAAGAGATTATGAAAAAGAAAAGGAAACATTTTAAAAATAACGTAACATGATTGTCAATGTAATTGTGTTGTCATTGTTATGAGTGTTGCTATACACACACACACACACATAAACATATATATACATATCTACATATACACATATACACATATCTACATATATATATATACATATACACATCCACATATATATATATATATATATATATATATATATATATATATATATATCAACATATATATACACACATACATACACACACACATATACATATATACATATACACATACATAGATACACATACACACACATACATATATATACACACATACATACATGCATACACACACACACACACACACATATATATATATTTACATATCTACATATATACACATATCTACATATATATATACACATCTACATATATATACACATATATATACATATCTATATATATATATCTAGACATACATACAAAAATACATTGACAGATATATATATATCTATATATATATATGTAATTGTGTTGCCACTGTTATGAGTGTTGTTGTCATATATATATATATATATAATATACACACACACATAAACATATATATACATATACATAGATACATATATATACATATGTACATATATACATATACACATATATATATATATACATATACACATCTACATATATATATATATACACATATCACACATATATATATACACATACATAAACACACATATACAGTACATATATACATATACACATACATACATACACATACATATATATATACACACATACATACATACATACACACACACATATATATATATATATATATTTACACATATCTACATATATATATATATTTATATATATATATATATATATACACATATCTACATATATATATGGGTCTGTAGGGTCTGTCCCTGAGACTTATTAACTGTCATTGTGAAGCAGAGCCTTAGTGGAAATTGGAGGCGTTTGAATTGAAATGGGAGATCAGAGGGTATAACGGGGATGCGAGGAATAAAAACTCTCTCCCCTGAGCCACCGCCAGTAAAAATAGTTGCCTGAATGAGGTTCTTTTGCAGACACGTGACCTGAAGTCTCGTGCCGTCACAAAGTTTCAGTGGCTGTACGCAAATCCACATTCGGTTTCATATTGTTTTCGTACCTTATCAATTGTGTAATGTGTTTTTTGAATAGGTTTGATTCATTGAAGTGAGCACTCCTGCTGCGTTCAGTCACTTCACGTGAGCCGATCTCTTGTGTGATGTTGCGATGTCCAGGGGTTTATTTAATGTTAGCTAAGACCCGGCAGTTAAAAGTTTCTCGCTACAGCAATTTTAACTCTGTCATAAAGTGATCCAAACTGTCGTTTATACCTCGTGTCTTCTCATTAAACTTGTATCTCGCGAATATGGCATTGCAAACGGCAGCGGGTCAGTTCACGTGCTTACATGGGAGGTGTGATGACGCGATATATTTTGATATATATCAAAATACCCGCGCTTCGCAGCGGCAAAGTACTGCTTTAAAATTTTTATTAAGAAGAAAAGTAAACCTTTTTAAACTGAGGGAAAATGAATCAACAATTATTTCTTAAGGATCTCTTTGTATACCATGTTGTCAGTTCGCCCTTCCGGTTCTAAAATGACCAAGCTGTGTGCTGAGCTTACTCTTGAGCATGAAATCCAACGTGGTTTGTGCCGTTCAGAATGAAAACAGTTTGCATTCACCTTTTTAATAAAAGGCGAGCTTTTAAGCCTGAGAAATCACCCCGTAAATGCACACGTTTAATTGCACGTGTTAATATGTATGCTTACACAGTATTAAGACACTCAAAAATTAACGTCATTTACCTTCGTTCCCGCGTTTTGACTCGTGCTGTAAATCTCTTCCTTGATTTTAGTTCACGTGATTACGTAGGAGGCGTGATGACGCGATACGTGACTCCGCCTCCTCCATTAGAGTATATGGACAAAAAACAGGTTCCAGTTATGACCATTACGTGTAGAATTTCGAAATGAAACCTGCCTAACTTTTGTAAGTAAGCTGTAAGGAATGAGCCTGCCAAATTTCAGCTTTCTACCTACACGGGAAGTTGGAGAATTAGTGATGAGTCAGTCAGTGAGGGCTTTGCCTTTTATTAGTATAGATAGGTTATAGTACGTTCGGCTTATCCATGAGTCCGGCTTATCTATGATAAGATTTTATTTTAAAAATTCGTATGATTTTTGGTCTCCGGCTTATACACGAGTCCGGCTTATAGACAAGAACCTAGGGTACATTTATGTGATACTAGGGGGGCAAGCCCCCCGGCACGTTTGGCGCCCAACCCCTAGTTGTGGCCAGTCTGCCTCTCGTATTGTGAAGAGGGGGGCTGAACGCACCCCAAGGAGACGCGGTCGCTCCTCCGAAACCCCCTCTTAAACAGTGATACAATGGGAAACAAATACAGTTTTTTTTTACCTCCTCTTTGCTCGATCAGCTGTTGGCTTGCTGTTGCTGCCGTACCACCTGATCTGCATCTTGCACGGCACTTCAAACATTTAAAAGCCCGTACAGCAGCTGTCCTACTCTTTGTCTTTTATTTCCGGCCCTGGGCATGGTTAAATCTCTTGGCACTCTTGGTTAAGTCTCATCTCGCGGGACGTGAGTTCTTGATATTTTTTAGTATATAATTTAAAAATGGAATAAGAATGTGAAAATCTAACAACATCATATTAAAGCTGATAAATTCTGAAAAGAATGATCCCAAACATATATAGTATATGTAGGTTTTAAAATTAGCCTGATATAAAGCGTGACAAAAAACATGACATAAAAATGTCACATAAAATCGTTGCACAAAATCGTTGCAATTTTAGGCTTAGGATTTTATATATAGAGAGTAGATTATGCACTCTTCCATAGCTGAATGACTACTTCCAAAATTACTCTGACATGAATTACCAGTGCTGAAAAATATGGTAAGTACAAGTTACTGGGTGAACAAAAAAAAGGAAGAGTTTACTGGAATAATATATGAGACCTCAGTAATGGAAAAAAACTGTGGGGATGAGGTAAGGTAAGAGAGTTTAGAGCATTTTATTTTTACTTTCTACAGCTCTGAAGAAATGGAGGCATTTCTATCACACAAGTCAAGTCAAGTTGGGGAGCATGCACTGGTACAATGTTTTACCACACCCACCACAAAACGAAACAGCTCGTGATCCTAGTTGGCGACTCACCTCCAGGCAGAGACACGGTCCAGTCCCACCCTCCGGAAATGACCCTCTATCTGCCTCAGCCAGGTGTTACGTGGGTGACCCCTTGGCCTTGTCCAGCCATTTGGCTCCCCAACAATGAGGATCCTACGAGCTGAATCACCCTTGTGGAAACGCACCACGTGGCCATAGTGCTGTAACTGAGGCTCTCTCACAATATATCCAGCCCTGCAAGCGGTCCTCCAATTTGCAGGGAAATCGTGGGGGTTGGTGGCAGGATTGGCACTCTAGCCACCGTGAAAAAACTTCACACAGCTCCGAGATGACAGAAAGGACACCTTTTTGCTCTACGCAGGAGTAGCTCTGCTGCAGCCACCAATAGGTAGGCTGCTCGCATAATGAAGGGGATAGGGGAAAGCCCTCAGAAGCCCCATCTCTGGAAGAGTCGAAACCATTGGAAAGCCGATGGGGTGGGGTCAGTTGGGGATCAGAACTGGTGTGGTGCTGAGGCATCGCCCGCTGCACGGCAGCACTCAGGTCCCAGTTTGAGGTAGGTGCATGGAACGTCTTGTTTCTCTGGCAAGATGCTCATCTCCTTCTGTCACACACAAGAGACAAACTAAGACTTTGTGTTTTTACATCAATAATCAGATGAAACAAAATAATAAGATGTTAATTTCAGAAATGCATATATTATATTTGAGTATATACTATATTGTAGTAAATAGTTGATTTACAAATCATTAAAAATGTAACATACAACTAAAGTAGTGTTTGTGAATAATGGAACAGAATATATTTTGACTTAAATCAATGCATTTTTGACAAAATTTCAAAGAAAATTGAACAATCTACCTTGCAATGACCCAGGCAAAACCCAAATACAATTTAATAAAGTCATCTGTCTTTTTTCAAAAATGTGAAATTTAAGGTGGGCCAATGGCGTTTAACCCTTTATGGTACCCATTAAACTTTGCAGAAACATTAATTCTATATGAAAATATGCCAGCTTTGCAAGTCCATTTGGCCTATATATCCACTTAGGGCTGAGCATAACCAAACTGCATCTTAACCAATGCATCTTTTGTCTAAACTGTTACAATTCAGGTGGCCCAATGGCTTTAAAACCTCTACAGCACTCATCAAACATCGGAGGTAATCCCATTCATTAGATCAGAGAGTATTCCAACTTTACCAGCACATTTGACCCATATTACTATATTCCCATGTTCAGCTGGGCAAAACCCAAATGCAGTTTAATAAAAGCATTCATCTTTTGTCATAACTGTGAACATTAGGCTGGCTTAATGGCATTTAACCCTTTACAGTGCCCTTTAAACATTACAGTAAATCTCCATCAATAGATATTGTACAGTCTCAACAGCCCATTTAATCCAGGTATTTGCATTGTGCCAAAAAAAAAAAATGACTAACTTTACAAAGGCATCTTTCATTTCTTGAAACTGTTCAAATCGGGGTGGTCCAATGACATTTAATTCTTCATATTTCCATTTAAACATCACAGTAAATCTAATTTATTACTCATGTTGAACCGGGCAAAATGCAACTGTTGTTTATCAAAGCATCTCTCTTTCTGTTAATGGAGAATAAGGAACTGCTTTGCACAAGGAATGTGAATAAGTATATATATCACCGAATAAGGGTTAGCAAGGACCTTCCCTTATTCAGCTAGATACTTGGAATAAGGAGCCCTGAATAAGTAACCCACCAAATAAAGAGCTTCGAATAGGTAGCCAATTTCAGCCTCAAAAGAAAATTCTGGTTCCCTGCACAGAATCCTCCTCCCCCAACCCCCAACACCCCCCCCCCCCCCCCCACTACCTCAACCTCAGGTACCAACCCCCTCCCAGTGACATAGCTAGCTTGCTGAAGGTCCCTGTGCAGCACCTTGAGGTGGGCCCCTCCCGTCTATCAACACTGTTAGTAATTTATTCACAACTAGATCCTAGGAGCTGGCTGGGCAGTGACGTCTGCAACCGCTTTACTATCAGATCACACGCTGATGACAAACAAACCAGCTCTCTACATGGAATTTGTAATAACTTTTTTAATCGCCTTATTACAGCTGCTGTAAGTTAGCAAAAATAAAATAAATTGTGGGAATGGAATGTGGGAGGTGTCTGTAGTAGTAGTAGTACATAAATATATATAAAATGTGGACTTTTCCAAGACAGCTTTGTGACAGAAGATGATTAAAATATAACATAAGCTTGAAAGTAGAAACTGTTCTAGACTATAAAATGAAGCAAGTTCAATTTGTAACAAATTAAAATGATAACACCGGCTGACAGGATACTACTACACAATCGACCTGTTTTACACAAATTCTGAGAAAAATGCACATTATAAAGTGGTCACACTCACAAATCCTCACAGTAGTGGCACTAATGCACAGTAAGCCGTACTAAGGTACACAATAAAACAGATTACAGATATGTTAAACTGTTAAAGCTTACAAAAATGGAACAGACTGACAAGTTACAAATCATATTATAATATCACTAGTATCTTAAAATACTCGATTGCATGCCTTCTGTTGAGCAAAAGTCTCAACAATGTTTGACACGTCGAGTTGTCTGGCATGCTCATTTTCGATTGAGAGTACAACCAAGATCACTAAGTCTGTCTTGTGACATTGTGCTTCTAAAGTAATTTTCAATGAGTCCTGCTTGGTTGACTTTAATGTAATATGAGTCAGATAAGCACCGGCCTTTTTGACTTGGACCGTGTGGAAATAGTCCAGATGGCTGACATGGACCTACTGAAAACACAAACTGTTTATCGTCAGATATCAATGGTTCCAAGAAATTTGCCTTGTCAGTAGGAAATTGCTTTGTCATATATATTGCTTGTTTGTCTTCAGTAGTTTATTTGGTTTGAATGGTTTCAGCAGATAGCACCTTATCTGAAGCCATTGTATCGCTACTTCCAGACTCGGTAGTTGCAACTATTTCACTCACTACACTGTCTGCATAATCTGGTTGTGGTTTTTGTGACAATTCGACAGCACCAGCATTCTCAGTTACTACTGCTGGCCCTTGCTTAGTTTTGAGAAAGGTAGAAATCTTAGTAACACGCTACTTAAATCCTGCCTTCATGCCATAATCCCTACTGTTACAACAATAATAAACACATCCCTTGACACTGGCTCTGTGCCGCTCACCTTTAAAATTGCGTCTGCAATCCCAATGTTAAAAAAGTCTGGTCTTGATGCTGACAATCTTAACAATTTCCGGCCTATTTCCCACTTACCTTTCCTGTCAAAAGTTCTTGAGCGTGTTGTAGCTTCCCAACTCACCAATTACCTAACCTCTAATAATTTGATGGAACCCTTTCAGTCTGGTTTCAGGGCGTGGCACAGCCGTGAAACTGCTCTGCTATGGGTAACCAATGATTTGCTTATGGCAGCAGACTCTGGACAAACCAGCATATTAATTCTGTTAGACCTCAGTGCAGCATTTGACACTGTCAGACATGACATCCTACTGTCCAGAATGGAGAACATGCTGGGTATCTCTGGCACTGCCCTCCAGTGGTTCAAGTCCTATCTGACTGATAGGCAAGAGTTTGTTAGTCTTGGCAACAGCAGATCCAGCTCAGCACCAGTCACACAAGGAGTCCCTCAAGGCTCTGTCCTCGGTCCTCTGCTTTTCTGTATTTACATGCTTCCCCTTGGCCATATTATTCGTAGCTATGGACTGGGTTATCATTTTTATGCAGATGATACTCAACTGTACTTCAATGTTAAAAGTGGAACTTCATCAGAGCTTTCTCAGCTCACAACCTGCCTTAGTGAAATTAAAACCTGGATGGAGCAGAACTCTTTAAAATTAAATTGCAATAAAACTGAACTCCTGCAAATTGGGTCTAAAATGCAACTTAATAAAATGAGCTCCTTCTCAGTCTATCTTGGCGATGATCTCATCAGACCTGCCTCTACTGTAAAAAATCTTGGTGTCATTTTTGATTCCTCCCTCTCTTATTCCACCCACATAAATCACATTAAGAAACTTTCTTACTTTCACCTCCGTAACATATCCCGTGTTCGCTCCTTCCTCTCCTTCTCTAATGCTGAGAAACTTGTCCATGCTTTTATCACATCCCGCATCGATTATTGTAATTCCCTACTGGCAGGTGCCCCTTCTAATCTTATATCACAGCTCCAGCTTATTCAAAACTCGGCTGCAAGAGTCCTTACTCGAACCAGCAGCAGCGAGCACATCACACCCATCCTGCTCCGCCTTCACTGGCTCCCTGTGTCTTACAGAATCGAATATAAAATCCTACTAATAACCTACAAAGCCTTAAATAATCTCACGCCAAACTACATCAGTGACCTTCTCCATCACTATGTGCCTGTCCGCCCACTAAGGTCCTCTGATTCTGGCAATCTTGTTGTACCCCACACTAATCTACACTCCATGGGTGACAGGGCCTTCAGCTGTATAGCGCCCAGACTGTGGAATGACCTACCGAAATTAATCAGGTAGCTGACTCCATGAATTGTTTTAAAAAACAACTCAAAACTCATCTGTTCAGGAAGGCTTTTAGCTCTACCTGACTTTATTACCCTTCTCTCAGTTTATTTCTCTGTCAAGATGCTCATGTAACCTGTGTGTGTGCTAGACCATCAATTATGTTGTCTGTTTTTTTTTTTTCAGAATTCACTGTCTTAATCTTCTTTATTCATTTATCTGGTTTGTACAATGCTATATACTGTATATGCTGCCGTTCTTTATTATATTCTGTAAGTGCAATGAGCATGGGAAAGGCACTATATAAATAAAATGTATTATTATTATTATTATTATTATTATTATTATTAAGCTTAGCATTTTTCAATTCCTGTTGCAGGCATGCCTTACGTTTAGCAACACCACTCTTATAATGTTTGCCGCTGCTACTGACCGACATGGCGAGAATATAAAAAGTGTCAAATTTTTTAAATTTTCTGCGTTTGCTGACTTACGGGGACCACAATTTAACAAAAGAATCGCAGTGACTTAATGTTTATGAATTTGAACTTCGAAAACTGTTGATATCAAATCAAAGTACAAAAGTAATAATTATTTATGATAATAATGTATATTTACATTATTCATGTGACATGCTTCAAACCTTCTTCCATTCACATCCGCTATGGCACTTCAAAGGTCGCCATATTTGGGAGTGTGCACTTCTCTGTAAGGCGGAGTAAGCCATGTTGTACCTCCGATTAGGCTCCGAGCCTCCAAAATACTGAAGTCTAAATTCGTGTAAACTATAGGCCTGCAGAATAAGTAATGTAATCATGGATTGGACTGGACTTGCCTGGTGATGGTGCAAACATGCCACTGAAATTATGAATTATTAACGCAATGAACTGTGCAAGTGATTGAAGTTATTAAAATAAATAGCTATCCAAAAACCTCTGCTTGCTATACCAACAGCTCCGTTTGAGGTACTACCCCTTTTATTCCTTGTAGCGTCAATCATTTCCCTGACTGCAACCCTCCACGCCACTCTCCACCCTCCCCACTAGACTCAAAGTCTCTCAGCCACAAGGCTTCACACTGGCTTGAATACTACAACATTATACTTGAAGTAGTCCCATACAGCAATTTGATCACTGATGCCTTAGTCAGAAAATATTTATGTACAGGCGATATAGTGGCCTTGGAACCCCTGCAGATTTTGTTTTTTTCTCCAGCCCTCTGAAGTTTATTTTGTTTTTTCTGTCCTCCTGGCCATCGGACTTTACTTTATTCTTTGTTACTTAGTATTGCCTAATCTTATTTTTATGTTTTTCTTTTATCTTTCTTCATTCTGTAAAGCACTTTGAGCTACATCATTGGTATGAAAACATGATATATAAATAAATATTGTTGTTGTTATTTAGGAATCATTATAGTTTGGAATTTAAAAATGATTGTAATAATCCACTACATCAAAAATCCTTCAATAAAATGTATCTTTCCAAACACTACATTTTACTATCCTTTAAAATACTGTGCACACTGAGACTAGTTCCCAAGCGCAGAAAATCCCACCTATCTATACTAATAAAAGGCAAAGCCCTCACTGACTGACTCATCACTAATTCTCCAACTTCCCGTGTAGGTAGAAGGCTGAAATTTGGCAGGCTCATTCCTTACAGCTTACTTACAAAAATTAGGCAGGTTACGCGTAATGGTCATAACTGGAACCTGTTTTTTGTCCATATACTCTAATGGAGGAGGCGGAGTCACGTATCGCGTCATCACGCCTCCTACGTAATCACGTGAACTAAAAACAAGGAAGAGATTTACAGCATGAGTCAAACACGGGAACGAAGGTAAATGACGTTAATTTTTGAGTGTCTTTTAATACTGTGTAAGCATACATATTAACACGTGCAATTAAACGTGTGCATTTACGGGGTGATTTCTCAGGCTTAAAAGCTCGCCTTTTATTAAAGAGGTAAATGCAAACTGTTTTCATTCTGAAGGGCACAAACCACGTTAGATTTCATGCTCAAGAGTAAACTCAGCACACAGCTTGGTCTTATTACAACCGGTTCATTTTCCTCAGTTTAAAAAGGTTTACTTTTCTTCTTTATAAAATTTTTAAAGCAGTACTTCGCCGCTGCGAAGCGCTGGTATTTTGATATATATCAAAATATATCGTGTCATCACGCCTTCCACGTAAGCACGTGAACAGACCCACTGCCGTTTGCAATGCCATATTCGCAAGATACAAGTTTAATGAGAAGACACGAGGTATAAACGACAGTTTGGATCACTTTGTAATAGAGTTAAAATTGCTGTAGCGAGAAACTTTTAACTGCCGGGTCATTAAATAAACCCGTGGACATCGCAACATCACACAAGACAGCAGCTCATGTGAAGTGACTGAACGCAGCAGGAGTGATCACTTCGATTAATCAAACCTGTTCAAAAAACACATTACACAATTGATAAGGTACGAAAACAATATGAAACCGAATGTGGATTTACATACAGCCACTGAAACTTTGTGACGGCACGAGACTTCAGGTCACATGTCTGCAAAAGAACGTCATTGAGGCAAGTATTTTTACTGGCGGTGGCTCAGGGGAGAGAGTTTTTATTCCTCGCATCCCCGTTATACCCTCTGATCTCCCATTTCAATTCAAACGCCTCCAATTTCCACTAAGGCTCTGCTTCGCAATGACAATTAATAAGTCTCAGGGACAGATCCTACAAAAGGTTGGCATTGATTTGAGGCAAGACTGATTTTCACATAGCAAACTGTTCGTTGCATGCTCAAGAGTAAGCTCAGCACACAGCTTGGTCATATTACAACCAGAGGGGCGAACTGACACCATGATATACAAAGAGATCCTTAACAAATAATTATTGATTCATTTTCCCTCAGTTTAAAAAGGTTTACTTTTCTTCTTAATAAAAATATTAAAGCAGTACTTCGCCGCTGCGAAGCGCGGGTATTTTGATATATATATGTAGATATGTATATATATATATATGTAGATATGTATATATATATATATATATATATATATATATATATATATATATATATATATATATATATATATATATATAGGTGGGTTGGCACCCTGCCCTGGATTGGTTCCCTGCCTTGTGCCCTGTGTTGGCTGGGATTGGCTCCAGTGGACCCCCGTGACCCTGTGTTCGGATTCAGCGGGTTGGAAAATGGATGGATGGATGGATATATATATATATATATATATATATATATATGTAGATATGTATATATATATATATATGTAGATATGTATATATATCTATGTAGATATGTATATATATATATATATATATATATATATATATATATATATATATATATATATGTAGATATGTATATATATATATATATATGTAGATATATATATGTAGATATATATATATATATATATATATATATATATATATATATATATATATATATATATATATATATATATATATGTAGATATGTATATATATATATACTAGCAAAATACCCGTGCTTCGCAGCGGAGAAGTAGTGTGTTAAAGAGTTTATGAAAAAGTAAAGGAAACATTTTAAAAATAACGTAACATGATTGTCAATGTAATTGTGTTGTCATTGTTATGAGTGTTGCTGTCATATATATATATATAGCAAAATACCCGCGCTTCGCAGCGGAGAAGTAGTGTGTTAAAGAGATTATGAAAAAAAAAAAGGAAACATTTTAAAAATAACGTAACATGATTGTCAATGTAATTGTGTTGTCATTGTTATGAGTGTTGCTGTCTTTTATATATATAATATACACACACAGACACACATAAACATATATATACATATACATATATATATACATATCTACATATACACATATCTACATATACATACGTATATACACAGCCACAAAAACATATATATACATATACAAATTTATATATCTACATATATATATATATAGACATACATATATACATACATACATTCACATATATATATATATATACTGTATATAAACATATGTACTTATTGGCTCCTGTATTTAGGATATGGCAGGTTGGATAATGGACGGATGGACATCTGTATGCATAGCCGTATTTGCCCGTTTTCGTTTTTTTTCTTTGTTCAGTAATATTTCCGTAAACCTGGAGCTTGTCAGTTCAAATCCTGGTACTGACACCACTGTGTGACCCTGAGGAAGTCACTTCACCTGCCTGTGCTGCAAAAAACAAGAGTAATGTAACAAATTGTACCTCAGATGTTGTAAGTTGGTGGAATAAGTAAAATAGATAAATATGTATTATACACATAGGAACTATTCATTTATTTTCAGTTAAGTCATCTGCAGCAAACCTTTATAAATGAGGGTTTCTGATTTTTAGATAGTGCAAACTGTTTGTTCTTCATTGACGTTTTCTCTTGGAGAGCTTTTTTCATTTCATTGAAAATGAAAGCAGCAGCTGCCAAAAAATGTAGCTTTCTTATTAATTTTTCAACATTGTGTAAAATAAATGTATAAAGTAACATAAAAGGTTTAAATACTGGTTATCCTTTTACACTAAAATATTACTAAAGAGATACAAAAAAAGTAAAATGGATATGTTCTTTTTCTTTAAGGAGATTAAATATTACTGAAGAAAGAAAAAAAAAATTAAACAGCCAAATGGGGCTATGCATACGAACTTAAAAGGTTTAAATAAAACAGAAATATATATTTTATTTTTACTTGCTTAACTTGTGGAGGGTGTATCCTGTAGCAAAGCCCTAACTTTTTTCGTGAAAGCCCGTTTCGGTCAATAAGTCTTAAAAAAACGTGTAAAGATATTGACAATAAGCTAAGTCATCTGCAGCAAAGTTTTATAAATGAGGGTTTCTCCTTTTTAGATAGTGCAAACTGTTTCTTCTTCATTGACGTTTTGTCTTGGAGAGCTTTTTTCATTTCATTGAAAATGAAAGCAGCAGCTGCCAAAATATGTAGCTTTCATATTAATTTTTCAACATTGTGTAAAATAAATGTATAAAGTAACATAAAAGGTTTAAATACTGGT